>NC_139625.1:44571580-44649080 GCF_964638095.1 Poromitra crassiceps | reverse complement strand
TTTTAAGTGGAAAATGGCATAAATTAATTCATCTTCTTAAAATAGAATTGATCTTGTGTCTATTGATAGCTGTTTGCATTCTGCTCACTGCGCGGAGCTCACACTGTACCTTTCTTTTCAGGTTGGTATGAACTCATAGTAAACATCATTGTTGAATTGTTTGCCTACTGGAGCTCAGATTTAGACTTGTTTTCCTTTTATTTCCATACAACACGGTGTATAATGCCTTCTAATATTTCTGATATCCTTCCTCCCGTCTCACATGAAAGGGTGTTGGGTGGCGAGGAGGAGCAGGAATATTTTGTACATTGTCCCCTCCGGCCTTCAACTAGCACGGTTTGTTTGGGATCTTAATCCCTGACATGATGCTCCGCCTCTGGAGAATAATCCATTCCACCACAGAGAATGTGTGTGTGTGTGTGTGTGTGTGTGTGTGTGTGTGTGTGTGTGTGTGTGTGTGTGTGTGTGTGTGTGTGTGTGTGCGCGAGATAGAGAGAGAGAGAGAGAGGGGCAGACTTGAGAAAGAGAAGTATATGTGAGCAGTGAGCTATGGAGAATGGTATGGATAATTATCTCTAGAAGCCATAATTTCCAATTAATTAACCCAAAACCACACAACTGTGTAACCTGGGATGGGGGGAAGGGGGTGCGAACAAACGACAAAACACTGTAGTATTTCACACATTTGTTTGAAGTGTTCAACAAATTACATTTCTATAACGACATGTCCCGGCAGGCAGGAAGCCAGTCGATACGACTTATTGATCCAGCAACTCATTTTGATTTCTTAAAAAAATGAATTAATCATTAGTTAATGATTAGAAGTCAGTTCTGAGTATAGTAATTAATCATTTTAATCATTAGTTAAAGTCACTTTGTGAGTATAGTAGTTAATCATTAGTTAATGATTAGTTGTCAGTTCCTTAGTAGAGTAATTACTCATTAGTTAATGGTCAGTTTGTGAGTATAGTTAATCGTTAGTTAATCATTACTTAATTATTACCTGTCCATTACTCTTTTGTGTACCCTATTGTAAAGTGATGCATCATACTGAGTAGTTCATGAGTACTGAATCATTACTTAATTATTACCCATGCATTAGTTACTCTTTTTGTGTACCCTATAAAGTGATGCTCGGCCCCAAGATTGTTAGATTGTAAGTCTGGTTCTCTACCAACTGAGCTAACCAGCCTGTTAAGCCAGGCTATGGTAGAGGTACTATGGATGGATCTGTAGAGCCGGAGACCAAGTATTATGTTCTACCCACATACTACTTCAAGTACTTATAGTTTTGAAGATATATTCCACACAAATACTACCTTCTCTCCAAATACTTATAACTTTAAAGGTATATTCCATCCAAATACTATTTCATGTCCAAGTATGTTTCAGCCAAATACTACTTCTGTCTAAGTATTTGTGTTTTAAAGGACATAATATACTTTCAAAACCATAAGTACTTGGACAGAAAGTAGTATTTGGGCGGAATATACGTTCAAAACTATAATACTTGGTCTTCGGCTCTACAGATCCATAGTATGGCTCTACCGACTAATGTAACTTAACAGGCTGCTAGCTCATTGGTAGAGAACCAGACTTACAATCTTGTGGCTGGGGGTCCAAATCTCACCCTGAGCAAGTCTTGAATTTATTTGTTAGGTATAAGTAGATGTTTCACTTTATATTAGGTTACACAAAAAGAGTAACTAATGGAAAGATAATAGTTTAGTAATGATTCAGTACTCATGAACTACTGAGTATGATGCATCACTTTACAATCGGGCAGACAAAAAGAGTAATGGACATGTAATAATTAAGTAATGATTAACTAACGATTAACTACTATACTCACAAACTGACCATTAACTAACCATTAACTAATGAGTAATTACTCTACTAAGGAACTGACAACTAATCATTAACTAATGATTCCCTACTATACTCACAAATTGACTTTAATTAATGATTAACTAATGATTGTACTAGTAACTACTATATTATTTGTGTACCTTATGAGTGTTACCCTTTCCCGAATGAAAAATCACACTAAAGCCATTTTCTGACATGCAGTGAACTACTGAAGATATCCAGATGTTACTCGGATGGGGCTTATGTGTGAACACAATTGTTGGGCCGTGCAAATGGATTTTAACCACCCACGCCCCCTAGTGCAATGTCGGTGTCATGTCGGTGTCACACACACACACACACACACACACACACACACACACACACACACACACACACACACACACACACACACACACACACACACACACACACACAATTGGAGGCACTGTGAAATTTGTCCACTGTGTTTGACCCATCCTGGCTCGTCCTCCTCCATGGCCAGGCCAGGAGCGGTGGGCAGCTGCACTGAAGTGCCTGGGGACCAACTTCTTCCAACCGCCACTGGTCAGATGACCATCTTCTTGCATGTTTTTAGTGGGAGTCCATATTGATGTTAAACCCTAGGGGAGCACAGGGAGAACATGCAAAGTCCACATAGAAAGGCTCATTTCACAAGATAGCCCACCTAGGCAGTAGGCACCGAAGGCATGGGGAGACGTACCCCCAGTGCCCAGGTGAAGACGAGTATGTAGGTGTAAGTAGTGCAGTAGTCTACTAACTGGAGAGACCATGGATTTGCAAACTGCTGTCCATAAGAGCCAAGGCCAAAATCGTCAAGCAGATGCAAGGAACAGCTTCGGGGCGTGGTTCCTCTTCCTGTCTGGCTGTAATTGTGATTAACGCAGCACACTTTCACTTTCTTTTTCATAACATGTGTCATTATAGAATATAAGGATTGGAAAATGAATTGAGTATAGTTCAATAGGTTACATCAACCCATTCCCACTCCTAATTAGTCAGCATACTGACATTTCGTCAGGACCACTTGGCGTCACTTTAACACACTGGGTACCCATTTTTCCTAATTTTTCAACGTGCAGGGTAGTCCAATATACTTCTATAGAATGGCCACAACATGCAAGGTAGTCCAAGAGACTTCTATAGAACTCCCATAACATGCAGGGTAGTCCAATAGACTTCTATATAACTCCCACAACATGCAGGGTAGTCCAATATACTTCTATAGAACTCCCACAACATGCAGGGTAGTCCAATAGACTTCTATATAACTCCCACAACATGCAGGGTAGTCCAATAGACTTCTATAGAACTCCCACAATGTGCAGGATAGACAAATATACTTCTATAGAACTCCCACAACATGCAGGGTAGTCCTATAGACTTTTATATAACTCCCACAACATGCATGGTAGTTCAATAGACTTCTATATAACTCCAACAACATGCAAGGTAGTCCAATAGACTTCTATAAAACTCCCACAACATGCAGGGTAGTCCAATAGACTTCTACAGGACTCCCATAATGTGTAGGGTAGTCCAATAGACTTCTACAGAACTCCCACAACATGCAGGGTAGTCCAATAGACTTCTACAGAACTCCCACAACATGCAGGGTAGTCCAATAGACTTCTACAGAACTCCCACAATGTGCAGGGTAGTCCAATAGATTTATAGAACTCCCACAACGTGCAGGGTAGTCTAATTAATAGACTTCTGTAGAACTCCCACAATGTGCAGGGTAGTCCAATTGACTTCTACAGAACTCCCACGACGTGCAGGGTAGTCCAATAGATGTCTAGAACTCCCACAACATGCAGGGTAGTCCAATAGACTTATAGAACTCCCACAATGTGCAGGGTAGTCCAATAGACTTTTATAGATAGAACTCCCACAACGTGCATGGTAGTCCAATAGACTTCTATAGAACTCCCATAACATTCAGGGTAGTCCAATAGACTAATAGAACTCCCACAATGTGCAGTGTAGTCCAATAGAGTTCTACAGAACTCCCACAACATGCAGGGTAGTCCAATAGACGTCTATAGAGCTTCCACAACATGCAGGGTAGTCCAATAGACTTCTATAGAACTCCCACAATGTGCAGGGTAGACAAATATACTTCTATGGAACTCCCACAACATGCAGGGTAGTCCAATATACTTCTATAGAACTCTCACAGCATGCAGGGTAGTCCAATAGACTTATATAGAACTCTCACAACGTGCAGGGTAATCCATATTAGAAATTCACTATCTACTGAGGCTGCCATGACTTATTTTAATGCAATGCTATTATCTTATATACAGCCTAGACAGTATCACCATTGCAACATACTCAGTAAATATAATTTAAACCTTGATAATTTCATTACGTTTTTCGACCTCCGTTTAATTTATAAAATACTCCACAATGCTGCCACCATTGCAAACCTTTGTACAGTCCTGCTCTGAGATAAGAACCAGAGCACTAAGGTCTGCATCGAGAGGGGATTGTAATGTTCCTCTGAGAAAGTCTGCTTTTGCCCAGACTGCTTTCTCCTTTAAAGCAATAAAGGAGTGGAATAAGTTACCTAGTAACATAAAAAACTTTCCAACCTACAATAGTTTCTCCCGTGAAGTTAAAAAGTGGTTCCTGAGCAACCAGTGTTGTCAGCACTAACCACATTATGGTGGTACTGTCTGGGATCCGTGTGTGTGTGTGTGTGTGTGTGTGTGTGTGTGTGTGTGTGTGTGTGTGTGTGTGTGTGTGTGTGTGTGTGTGTGTGTGCGTGCGTGCGTGCGTGCGTGCGTGCGTGTGTGTGTGTGTGCACGCATGCGTGGATGTAGTGTTTTATTTTTTATAACAATGCCTTATCTGCTGTTGTCTGGCATCTGTGTACATGTTTATGTATGTATTCTATACTCGACAACAATGTCTGTTGCTTGCTGCTGTCTGGTATCTGGATGGATCTATGCATTTCTTTTATATTATCGTTTATAATATTGTATTTTGAGAATTTTTGTACTAACCTATGCCCTTTCCCTGTTTGAATCTGTACTGTGCTGTCGCTTTTGCTTGCTCAGTAAGATATTGCATGTTTGCAGTTTATGCATTTTATGTGTTTTCTTAACTCTGAATGGCTTCTGAATCCACCTGCCCAGGGACTCCAGATGGAAATTAGCCTATGGCTAAATCTGTTACAATGCATCTCTTCCCCTATGGGGATTAATGTTATATTGTATATGCTCCCTGTCAAATAAACTAATAAACAAACTATAGACTTCTATAGAACTCCCACAATGTCTGAAATGTTAGGAAGGCGCCTAGAGAGAGAGGCGACCGGCTGTGGAGCTCCGTGAACTTCGTAGAGAAATAGGTCTTTTTTTTTAGAGTAATTTCGTTTTGTTTATAATTTCGTTACTTCTATTCGCTTTGTAAATATCTAGTGTATATATCAGTGTCTTTTATACAGTGTACATAGTAGCGTAAGTGCACTTTTTTAGCAAAGGGAAAACAACAACAGCGTGGATTACAGCGTGGATTACCGCCGGGCGATCGCGCTATTGTTCCCACTGCGCCCCCCCCCCCCCCCAAAGGGACCACCAGCAATGGAGGACAACGACAACAGCGACAACAGCAGCTTTAACAACAACGACGGCACCAGCAGTACCATCGTACGTAGCTACAACAGGGGAGCGCTGCTAGACATCAGAAATGCGCAAAAACACCCCAAACAAAACTGGACAGCTCCCGACCTCTCTGAATACCCTGAACTTAAACGGCAAAAGAGAGGAAATAGAGGGGGTCTTCTTGCACGACAGAGAAGGAGAGCGCATAAGCCACCACTGCCCAGTATTCTCCTGGCTAATGTTCAATCACTGGAAAATAAGTTATGTGAACTGAGAGCACGGGCACAGTTTCAAAAGGACATAGCGAAATGCAACGTTATATGTTTGACTGAGACCTGGCTTTCAGCCGACACTACGGATCAGGCCATCGCTATCCCAGGCTTCAGTATACACAGAGCGGATAGAGACCAGGAGCGCTCCGGGAAAGCGAGAGGCGGCGGCGTCTGTCTGATGATAAACAATAACTGGTGCACGAATACCACTAACATCGAAACGCACTGCACAGCGGACCTGGAATACGTTATGCTCCAATGTGTACCGCATTATAGTCCCCGTGAATTCACGTCAGTCACTCTTGCTGCAGTATATATTCCCCCCCAGGCCAGCGCGATAAACGCAGCCAAAGAACTCCACCGCGCGATCAGCGCACAGGAGCTGAAACAACCGGAAACAGCAATGATCCTGGCAGGCGACTTCAATAGAGTCAACCTGAGGAAGCGCATGCCTTCACTCCATCAGCACATCAACTTCCACACAAGGGGAGAACGCACACTAGACCAGTGTTACACGAACATCAAACACTGCTACAAGGCGACCCCCCACCCCCCCTTTGGCAGATCGGACCACGCCTCCATCCTGCTCGTTCCCAGGTATCAACAACAGCTCAAGCGACACCCCCCGGCCTTCCGAACCACCCACTGCTGGTCAGACCAATCAGAGGACATTCTGAGAGACTGCTTCGACCAAACAGCATGGGAAGAGTTCAAGGCTGCAGGAGACCTGGACGAGTATGCAGACACAGTAACAGGCTTCATTCAAAAATGCACAGAGGACATAATCCCCCAAAAAATAATCAAAATAATGCCAAACCAGAAGCCCTCGATCAATAGTGACGTCCGGGCAGCCCTCCACGCCAGGACCACCGCCTTCAACTCCGGAACACCAGAGGAATACAAACAGACAAGATATGCCCTCCGAAGCACTTTAAAAAGAGCACGGAGAGAATATGGCAGGCAGCTGGAAGCAAAACTGGACTCCAACAACCACAAACACCTGTGGAGAGGACTCCACGCTGCCACTGACTTCAAAGGGGCAAAACAGCAAAACAACGAGTCACCCACCCTGCCAGACGAACTCAACGCGTTCTACGCCAGGTTCGACCCCTCTGCCAGAGCGCCTCCCCTCCTCCCCCCCCTCTCCTCCTCTCCCACCCCCCTCCACCCCCCCTCCTCTCCTCCCCCCCCTGCCACCTCCTCTCCTCCCCCCCTGCCACCTCTCTCCCCACACCACCCCTCCCCTCCTCTTCTCCCCCCCCTGCCACCTCCTCTCCTCCCCCCCCTGCCACCTCTCTCCCCCCACCACCCCTCCCCTCCTCTCCTCCCCCCCCACCACCACCACTCCGCCCCTCCGCCCCCCCACCACCCCTCTTCCTCTCCCGCCCACTGCCCTCCTCTCCCCGCCACCTCTCCCCCCCACCTCCCCTCCCCCCCACCCCTCAGCACCCCCTCCCATCCCCACCTAACCACCAACCCCCCCCCACCTCCCCCCCCCCACAGACCCAGACCGCCCTCTCACCATCACTGAGGAGGAGGTGCGCCGGTCGTTCCTGCGTATCAACCCTCGCAAGGCGGGCGGCCCGGACGGCATCCCCGGGCGGGTCCTCAAGGCCTGCGCCCACCAGCTGGCAGGCGTATACACAGACATTTTCAACCAGTCTCTCTCCCTCCGACGAGTTCCCTCCTGCTTCAAAGCAGCGACAATCATCCCCATTCCCAAGCAGCAGAAAGTGACCAGCCTCAACGACTGGCGCCCAATAGCCCTCACACCAATAGCCAGCAAGTGCTTTGAAAAGCTGGTCATATCAAAGATCCGCCCCACACTCCCCCCGGACCACGACCCGCTACAATTCGCATACCGCCCCAACAGGAGCACAGCGGATGCAGTAGCACACGTGCTCCACACCGCCCTGTCCCACCTGGAGGGGAAGGACACCTACGTAAGAATGCTGTTCGTGGACTACAGCTCAGCATTCAACACTATAGTACCCTCCAGGCTGGTATGCAAGCTCAAGGACCTGGGACTTAACACAGCAATGTGCGACTGGATCCTGGATTTCCTGACAGACCGCCGCCAGGTGGTGAGGGTGGGCAACCTCACCTCCTCCCCACTGACCATCAGCATAGGAGCACCCCAGGGGTGCGTCTCCAGCCCCTTCTGGTACGACCTCTACACCCACGACTGCGTGGCGACTCAAACCTCTAACACCATCGTGAAGTTTGCAGACGACACAGCAGTCGTGGGGCTGATCTCGGGGAGCGACGAGACGGCCTACAGAGAGGAGGTGGGGGCCCTGGAACAATGGTGCCAGGACAACCACCTCTCTCTGAACGTCTCCAAGACCAAGGAGATCATTGTAGACTACAGGAGGGGGGGGGGGGCGCACACCCCCCAATCACCATCAACGGCACAGTGGTGGAAAGGGTGGACAGCTTCAAGTACCTGGGAGTCAATATCCACCAGGACCTGACTTGGGCCGGCCACACCGCCACTGTCGTCAAAAAGGCTCAACAGCGAATACACGGACTCAAGCGCCTGAAGAAATTTGGGCTAAGGAAAGAAATCCTCAGGGACTTCTACAGAGGCACCATTGAAAGCCTGCTGACTGGCGGCTTCACCACCTGGTACGGGAACTGTACCACCATGGACCGCAGGGCGCTACGGAGAGTGAGACGCGCGGCACAGCGCGTAACAGAATGTGAGTTGCCAGATCTGCATGAACTGTATAAACAGCGGTGCCTCAGGAGGTCCCTGAAGATCATCAAAGACACAAACCATCCCCACAACAGCCTGTTCTCCCTGCTACCCTCAGGGAGAAGATACAGGGTTCTGAAAGCACGCACAAATCGCTTGAGGAACAGTTTCTTCCCGCAGGCCACGAGACTCCTTAACATACACAAATAGTGTAGTAGCCGCACTGTACCGTACTGTAGCTGCTACCATTACGTATGTCTAACGTTTAATTGTATGTTTAATAAGGAATATGCTATTTGCACCTGTATGTCAAATACGCCGAATTTAAAATGCCGAGTTTAATTGTATGTTTAATAAGGAATATGTTATTTGCACCTGTATGTCAAATACGCAGAATTTAAAATGTTTAAGCACGTCTAAAGTACGCACCCATGCGTACATTATATATTCACCCATTTGTGCACCTATGTGCAGTGAATATGCCACTGTCTCTGACTTGTCTTATCACTATACTGCCTTATGCTTGATGTGTCTCTTGTTGTTTTTGCACCCATATTCCCTGTTATATTTGTACTATTTGCACTATGTTGTAAACGGAGTCCACAGCACAAGAATTTCACACGTGATACTTGTACCATGGAGTGACAATAAAAATCTTGAATCTTGAATCTTGAATCTTGAAATTGACGCCACGGGAGTGTGACAATGAAATAAAACGTGGGCAGTAAGGGCATCACGGTGGTGCATGTGCGCGGTTTGCCTTTGATGCAGGTGACCGGGGTTCAATCCCCAGCATGTTCAAAGTACATTCCAACAATAGTTGTTTTAGTTGGCTAATCATAACGAGAACACAAGTTGTTGGCTAAGGTTTCGTGGCATCGCAAAATTACGAAAAAATGTGCCGTTGAAAAATTAGGAAAGATTTGTACGCAATGTGTTAACTAGTGACGCCAAGTGACGGAAAAGTTAAACTAATCTTATGTTTAGATGTCATATAGATCTACTCTTCATCCTCAACTCTGAGTTTTTATTGGCGAAGTGAACCGGAAGCTGCATCGATCGTTTTGCATCACTTCAGACCGCGTTCATCTGCTGGCAAACATCTGAGGCTGCCAGGAGATCTGCATTGACAGAAACACGTAGAAATCACAAATATGAACAGTTTGTTCTGTATGATGTTAGCGCATCTCTGTCTCTATGAGGTTATATTGACAACAGAGTTGTCTGAGTTCGGAGGGTAAACCGAACTCAGATCAGTTTACCCTAACCCTAACTGACCTCGGATCAGTTTACCCAGCTTTGTATTTACAGTCACATCCAGCCTGTAATCGTCTGAAGACGTCACAACCCACAAGACAAACACACATCAATTATATGTTCAGAAAAGCATTAATTTACAAATTTTATTCATTTACAGTAAAATGGTAAATGGTAAATGGCCTGCATTTATATAGCGCTTTTATCCAAAGCGCTTTACAGTCAGTAGGTACATTCACCCATTCACACACCGATGGCGGCAGGTTACCATGCAGGGTGCTGGCACACCATCAGGAGCAATTTGGGGTTCAGTGTCTTGCCCAAGGACACTTCGACATGCAGACTGGAGGAGGCGGGAATCGAACCACCGACCTCTTTTATCCAAAGCGATTAGTGGACGACCCGCTCTACCTCCTGAGCTACAGCCGCCCCACAATGGGTAAGCCATTTGATGATTTTTCAATTTGAGTTCTTTGTTTAAATGTAATTATCTCAGTTGTATGTTGTACCTAAGTCGATCCACTCATTTTATGGTTGGTATGTGTTTCTTAAGCCATTTTCTGGTCAAAGCCTTTTTGTATGCCACTAACACCCTCGACTAGTGGGTGTTTTTTGTTTGAATATGATGTGTTCCCTGCACCTGTGATGTTCTGTACACTGCACCTGCTACGTGTTCTGTACACTGTGAGCTGCTCGGGTTTAAGTTATGTCGTATGAGATGTTGCATGTATGATGTATGCAGCCGCGGCGCCAAGGGGGGGCTAGGGGGGGCTTGAGCCCCCCTGAAATTAGCCAAGCCCCCCCTAAGCCCCCCCTGGAAATTTCTTTGGAGAAAAACAAAAACTTAATTTATAACAACTAAACTAGCTTACATCATAGTAGAAGTGAAAATTCCCAGCGTCCTTGAACACAGCATTTACACACCTCCGCGCTGTCTGACCCATGCTGCACCGGGCCGGCCCATTTTTTATAGAGGGGTTCTCCCCCTACTGGCAAGTGATTATGGCACGTATTATGGCATGGTGTGATAGAAGGACCTCCCCTCTGCTCTGCTCAAAGTGGCCTGCTCCATCTCAAAGCGTCTCACTCTCAACCGTCCGCGGAAGTTAAATTTCCTTACATACATGTCAATATCTACGGAAAATGGACATAAAACAAGCGTCTAGCGTTAGTATCGTGCGCCTTTATATTGATCAAGCGTTTATGTTGATGGCCATCACAAAGGAGATACCTTATTTTGCTTTGTACACGGACTGGACTGGACAGCACAGGTCCAGGATCAAGCGCACTGATGTTAACAGGTAGGCTGCCAGGGCATGGAATTTATATTTGATATACATAATGGCTTTGTTAAGACTGCGTTGCCTACTGTGCTGTTGTGTTTTCTGGCCGCGATGCCGTGCTCATGCGTGTGGTGTGAATGTGAACATAACTGTCGTTCTCCCATGAAAGTTTGTTGTTTTAGATCACAACTTCTGCATGGGAAGTGGGCCACTCAGACCACAAGGCCACTGAGCTGGTTTTGATAAAAGTATCAAAAAACGCCTCAGTCACTATACAGTCTTGTTGTCACTGGCGTGGTTGTTATATAATGCAATCTATGAATGGTTCTATTTCTTTTTACTCTGGCACAGACTATTGATGAATGCTCTATTGCTGACAAAAAATGTGTTATTGTAAGTCGCTTTGGATAAAAGCGTCTGCCAAATGACGTAATGTAATGTAATGTAATGTAATGCATGGATGTGCCTGTGTATGTGGCACTGTTTATTTACATATAGCCTATATGCAGTGATTAGCCTAATTTGTCTCTAACATATATAGCACATTTTTTTGTAACTTGTGAATATAAACTCTTGATTTACCATCTAAATGTGTGTGCTGCATATAGCCTTGTGTAACTGGACTCATCAGTCTCAACATAGAGTGTGACATAGGGCTAAATACACAGTCAGTCTTCAGCTCATTGAAGCACGTATACATGCATAATGTTGGGTTGGGGATTTGGCTCTCAATGGAAAAGCAGTGGGCCCTCCTTGTCTAATAGTAGAGCCTAATTCACACCCTATCATATTATTATAATTTCTTATATTAGTGTTTCTCAACCTTTTTACACAAGTACCTGAGAAATTACCACCATATGAATGTATGAGAGGGAGGGCCCCCCGCGTACCACCAGTGGTACCTGTACCACAGGTTGAGAAGAGAACCACTGTCTATTTATGTAGAAAAAGTTAGCCCCCGCTGTAAATATTTAAGCCCCCCCTTAGCCCCCCAGCCACAATTGGCTGGAGCCGCTACTGGATGTATGTAAACATTTGTTTCTTGTTTTCAGGGAACATATTTGGGGGCTCCGTCCGAAACATATTTGCCCGCTGATTTGCGACCCCTGCCCTCATCTCTATGAACTTTTATCGCAGTCCTCAGCCCCTTCTCACCTGCCTTCTTTTGTCGCTGTTTTCTCCCGTCACTTTCATTTATTGCCCATTACTTTGTTACCTATTGCACACTCAGCCTTCCTACTAAGTTTTTTTTTTCCTTGTGAGTTTTTCCCTGTATGCATTTAGGGTCAAGGTTTGGGTGCCGGATAGGCTGTTTTCTTTTGGTTTTTTTTGTCTTGCTATAAATCTTCTCTTGCCTACCTTGTGTTTTCTTTGCTGTTTCATTTCTTATATAAGTCATTCTATTTTGTTTCTTGATTGTGTTTAGTTAGATCTAGCTAGACACATTCTGTGTAAAATCCTTTGAGACATACTTGTGAATGAAGCACCCGCTCCACCTACAGTAAACATGCTCTGCTACTCAGGTGTGTAGTGCTGTACAGTAAACATGCTCTGCTACTCAGGTGTGTAGTGCTGTACAGTAAACATGCTCTGCTACTCAGGTGTGTAGTGCTGGAGGGCGAGCGGCTGACAGCCCGTCACTGTGTCGGCTCCCGTGATTAGCTCAACATACTATGTCCCGCCGCTGTGAGCATGTCAGGACCTTTTCCAGTTGCTAAAAGCAGTATGTCCTCCAGGCAGGCAGACAGGCAGGCAGACAGACAGGCAGCACCGGGCCCTCTGGCAGTGGGCCCAGTGTGTCAGAGCACAGGGGCCGGATGAGGAGAGGCTGCAGGCAGAATGACACTGATATGTGGAGCTGCCTCCTCTTTCAGCACAGCCGTGAACTAGAGCATAAACCTGCCAACTGCACCACTGCTGCTCCCATCTCTCACCTGGAATCAAGCTTTACCTGCCACATAATGTCCTGTGCAGATCGCATCTCTCACCTGGAATCAAGCTTTACCTGCAACATAATGTCCTGTGCTGTACCCATCATCTCTCACCTGGAATCAAGCTTTCTGCAACATAATGTCCTGGGGCCAGTTGCACCAAGTGGTCTTACGACTGGTCTTAAGCTAAGTCGGTCGTAACTTTACTACCTAACAGCTACGCCGGTTGCACCGAGGGCTTAAGCCTTCTTTTCACTACGCCCAGGCGTAACTCTTATGCCTGGTCAGGAGGAGGCGTAATAAAGTGCCTGCCTGTACCGAGATCTCCGTGGTAGTCTCAGCGGAGACCTGCTGTAATTGAGTCCTTACCGTCCTCATCGTCGTAAAGTCACCTTCGAAGCATGACGTTCGATTATAACGAACTAGTTGTGTGGCTTAGCCTTCCCAAATGTTGAGGGTCGTTTTTTAGAATTTAATACATAGAATTGGGAACGTTACATTCAATTTCATTCAGACTGCCTGGCACTAATCGCCGCCGCCATTTTTCCCTGGGGCTTCCACAGGAGGAGGGGGGTGAATGGGAGGAGGGAGGGTGTAGTGACGCACATACAGTAGTGGGTGACGGCGCGAGGCACATTTTTGGCCCAATCAGGGGGCATTCCCCGGCAATTCACATGGACGCGCATTGCTACGACCAGCGTAGTTAAGACCAGACGTAAACCCTGTTGGTGCAACAGGCGTGAATCCACTCTAAAGACTGGTCTTAACTAAGACCGACGTAGGAGTTACGACCAGGCATAGTTAAGACCACTTGGTGCAACTGGCCCCTGTGCTGCTCCCATCCCTCACCTGGAATCAAGCTTTACCTGCCACATAATGTCCTGTACTGCTCCCATCTCTCATCTGTAATCAGGCTTTACCTGCCACATAATGTCCTGTGCTGGTCCCATCTATCACCTGGAATCCCTAGGGCCGGGCTACTCAACCAATCAAGTCAGACTGGCCCACGGATGAGTTCCCCTAATTTTTTTTTTTTTTTTTTTTTTTTTTTTTTTTTACAATTAAACCTCATTTACTTATTACACCCGACTGGTTGTTTTTCAGATGTGATCTAGCTAAAGTGAACTAAACAAGTCAGATCCACTATAAATGTTTTTCAGGAGATGCTGTGATGTAGCCACAAGAAAGTCAAGTCAAGTTTATTTATATAGCACATTTCATACACAGAGGCAATTCAAAGTGCTTCACGTAAAATGGTTGACACAAGGAAATAAAAGAATAAAAGAAGAGAATAAAATGGACATTTAAAAGCATCACAACAGAACTTTAAGAAAGAGCATATAAGTGTATTAAGCGACAGGCGCAGCAGTTACAAAAAGAGCTAAAAACTTACAGAGGACTCATTGGGTTTGCATAATAGAATGCATCAAATTTTCTATATTAAATCCCCTGACATCATGACTATATAAGAAACATGATTACACACACATGATTGGAAAAATGTCCATACCTTTATAATAGTTGGACTCGAACCTTAGGCCACACATATCTCCTAAAAAACAGCTGTCAGCAGTTAAAAGCGACGGTAAACATAAAAGTCTTTAGTCTGTTTTTAAAAGTAAGTAAAGTTGGGGCAGCTCTGAGGTCTTCAGGCAGTTTGTTCCACCTAGCAGAAGCATAGTGGGTGAATGCGGCCTTCCCATTAGTTGATTTGATCCTAGGGACAGTTAGTAAGCCGGACCCTGCTGACCTGAGAGGTCTAGACGGTTCGTAGCGTGGGAGCAATTCAGCGATGTATTTTGGGCCTAGGCCATTAAGTGATTTGTAGACTAGTAACAGTATTTTAAAATCTATTCTATGAGACACTGGCAACCAGTGTAAGGACCTAAGAACTGGAGTAATATGATCAGCTTTCTTAGTCTTTGTTAGAACTCTAGCAGCAGCATTCTGAATGAGCTGGAGTTGCCTAAGTTCTTTTTTGGAGAGACCAGAGAAAAGGCGCATCCAGTTATTTATTTGGTCAATGCACTGGTACAATTATTCTATGGGAGCATAGTCAGCTGAGGAAACAGTTATATACAGCTGAGTGTCGTCTGTGTAGTTATGATAAGCTATTTAGTTTTTTTGCATAATTAGACCTAGAGGGAGCATATAAAGGTTGAAAAGAACGTGCCCCATAATGCATCCTTGAGGAACCCCACAAGTCATACTAGTTAGGTCAGATGTGTAATTGCCAATGGAAAAGAAGTACTTCCTGTCTTGGAGATAGGACCTGAACCAATGGAGGACCGTACCCGATAGCCCAACCCAGTTTTCCAGCCTGCCCAATAATATTGAGTGGTCAACAGTGTCAAAGGCAGGGGGGGTACGGTGGTGCAGTGGTAAGCGCTGTCGGCTCACAGCTCGAAGGTCCTGGGTTCGATTCCCACCTGGGACGCTGTGAACGCTGAAGGAATGCGTGCCCATCCGCATGTCCTCGAGTGCCCACCGCCCGGGTGGGGTCGTCAAAAGGGCCTTTCTGTGTGGAGTTTGCATGTTCTCCCCGTGCCTCCCGGGGGTTTCCTTCATATAGGAACCCCCTTCACCAAAACATGCAATATCCTGGTTGCTAATGTGGTTCCTCCTCTGGTCGTTAAGGGCGCCTGTTCGGAGGGAGGGGAACTGGTTGGAATAGCATGAACCTCCCACGTGCTATGTCCTACCGGTGAAGCTTCCCCTGTCAGGTGAAAAGAAGCGGCTGGCTAACTGCCCATGTCTCGGAGGAAGCATGGAGCCAGTTTCGGCTCTCCCCAGATCAGCAGTGGGTGGAGTAGCAACCAGGATAAATAAATTAAATTAGCACTAATGGGGGATACAAATGCGATAAAAAAAATCGGGAAAAAAAAGAAAAAAAAAACAGTGTCAAAGGCAGCGCTCAGATCCAGTAGCACTAGAATCAAATTTTTGCCTAAGTCTGAGTTCATTCTAATGTCGTTTATGACTTTAGTGAGCGTGGTTTCGGTGCTGTGATGGGGGCGAATGGCCTGATTGGAGTTTATCTAGGAGATCATTTGAGGTTAGGAATCTATTGAGTTGTAGGTAAACAACCTTTTCAATTATTTTGCCTATAAAGGGGAGATTAGATATTGGTCTGTAGTTACTGATTACTGATGTATCAAGGCTACGCTTTTTTAGTAAGGGTTTAATAACTGCAGTTTTCAGGGACTCAGGAAAAGTGCCGGTCAGAAGGGAGCTATTAACTATTTGCAATAAGTGAGACGACAAGCAGTTATAAAGGCTTTTAAAAAAACTTGTTGGAAGGGTGTCGAGACAGCACGAAGATGATTTAAGGCCTTGCACAGTTTCCTCTAAAATGTTGTGGTCAATAGCGCTGAACTGGGACAAATTAGGTAGGGTGATGTCATATCATTTCTTAGTGTGAATAGCTTGCCTGATATTAATAATTTTGTCCGTAAAAAAGGCAGCAAACTCATTACATTTGACAGTGGAGAGAAACTCAGGTGCTATGAAGATTAGTTTTCCGCCATGTACGCTCAGCTTTCCTGCAATCTTTCTTTTTAAGAAAGGTGCAATATTAATGTTTTTCAGGAGATGGCGCTGTGATGTAGCTAATCAAGAAAGATGCATTATAAATGGTTTTTCAGGAGATGTGTGATGTTGCTAGCTAGGTTCTAAACAAGAAATATGGTTAAAATGCTTATAGTAGTTTTCCTTTCTTGCTGCACTACCATGTCACAATGCTGTGAGATGTAGCTAAACACAAAAGATGCAATATTAATAGTTTTTCATGAGATACACTCAGTATTTAATACTGTGCTAGGTTCTAAACAAGAAAGAATGTTTACAGTTGTTTTCCTTTCCTGATGCACTATAAATGTTTACAATGCTATAGTGTAGCTAAGAGAAGACAGAATTGACCAAATTATATTTCAAATAGCTGACATGTGTTGTAGAATACTTAGATTTGTTTCAAATGTGTTTACTTTTGGGGCTTTAACACAGCTTTTGTTGCACAGAAATTAAGAAAATTAAGCTACTTGTAACCCATGTTACTAGACCTTAACTATGAGACTGAACTATAGTAATCATAAACAGTGAATTATTCTTCCTAAATTAGTATTTTCCATAAAGGAAATAAATTAGTTAATTTCAAACTAAATAATCCACTATGATATAGCGGGTTGCAGAAATTGGCGAGCCAGCCAGGAGAGCAGGTGGACAGTCTGGTTTTGGGGAACAGACAGCAAACAGACCTCGTCCTTGGTACTGTTTCAGCTGCGAAGAGGATGGACATCTTGCAGTTAACTGTGAGAGTGAACCAAACCCCCTTTTGGTTGAAGAGAAGAGACAGCTGCTTAGACAGAAGCAACAGCAATGGGACCATCAGAATAACATATCTGGCACCCAGCGGTTAAACTACTAGCAGCCCCTGTTGCAGGGCAAACAAGGACTAAGAGACAAACTAACTGCCCTAGAAAAACAAAGAGCGTGGCCAACAAGCGTGCTTCAGCCGAGACATCCTCCTCCAGACTGCCACCAGGGCTAGTAGGAACAAAATGCACGGCCCAAGTCACCATTGAAGGAAAGGAAGTCAACTGTCTTCTAGACACGGGGTCTCAAGTGACTACTATCCCGCTGTCAATTTACAAGAGTGACTTACCCCATCATTGCTTGCAGTCCCTGGATGACCTGGTGGATGTGAAGTTGGAAGTAGAGGGAGCAAATGGACAGGCAGTGCCCTACCTTGGATATGTAAAACTGAGCCTCACATTCCCAGAGGAGTTTGTGGGGACAGAGACTGAAGTGCCCACCTTGGCGTTAGTGGTCCCTGATGTGAATGAGACGCCTCAAATTCTCATTGGCACCAATACGCTAGATGTCCTCTACTCCAGCTATGTTGAAAGCAATGAATGTCACCCTCAGTCATCCCTTCCTGGCTATGGAATAGTGTTGAAGATCCTCCAAGTACGACAACGACAGGCGGGCACTGATGCTGTAGGCTGGGTGAAAGTACCAGCTAATGCCCCTGAAGTAGTGCCAGCAGGCAGCACAGTCGTCATTGATGGGCTACTCCATGCCAGTGGTGCTCATGGTGAGAAATGGGTTACAGTGGAGGCCCCGTCAGAGTCTTCCCTTCCCGGTGGACTGCTAGTGGCTAGCTCCCTGTGCACCTTACCTGTCAAACGCCCTTATCGTATGCCAATAGTGATAAGAAATGACACGACTAATGATATCAAAATTCCTCCCAAGACAGTGTTGGCCGAGATCCATGCTGTTCAGCAGGTGATGGGAAAAGAGCGTCCTGCAGACAACACCCCCCAAACCACAAAGATCGATCTAGACTTCGGTGACTCCCCTTTGCCACCTGAGTGGAAAGATCGGATCACGAAACAGCTCAATTCCATGCCTGAAGTCTTCGCCCTTCATGATCTGGACTTTGGCCACACCAACAAAGTAAAGCACCACATCAGACTTAGTGACGATGCTCCTTTCAAACACCGGGCTAGGCCCATCCATCCACATGATGTAGATGCCGTCAGGAAGCACCTTCAGGAGCTGCTGGATTCCGGTATCATCCGTGAGTCAGAGTCTCCATTTGCATCGCCCATAGTCGTCGTTCGGAAGAAGAATGGTACAGTACGGTTGTGCATCGATTTCCGAAAACTCAACTCTCAGACCATAAAAGATGCCTATGCACTGCCAAACTTGGAAGAAGTGTTCTCCATGTTGACTGGTTCGAAATGGTTCTCAGTCCTTGACCTAAAGTCCGGCTATTACCAAATCGAGATGGAAGAAGCAGACAAAGAGAAGACTGCATTCGTGTGTCCCCTTGGATTTTGGGAGTTCAACAGAATGCCACAGGGAATAACGAACGCACCAAGTACCTTCCAACGACTCATGGAGAGATGCATGGGGGACCTAAACCGGAAGGAAGTGCTCGTTTTCATTGACGATCTCATAATCTACTCTGACACTCTGGAGGAGCATGAGTCAAGGCTACTAAAGGTCCTGGAACGAGTAAAGGAGTATGGATTGAAACTCTCTCCAGAAAAATGTAAATTTTTCCAGACATCCGTAAAATATCTTGGTCACATCGTGTCCGAGCATGGAGTTGAGACGGACCCAGACAAGATCGAAGCGCTCAAGACCTGGCCAGTACCAAATAACCTTAAAGAACTGCAGTCTTTCCTAGGGTTTTCTGGATACTATCGACGCTTTGTAAAAGATTATTCCAAGATTATCAAGCCTCTCAACAAGCTCACAGCGGGGTATCCCCCTCTCAGGAAACATGGCAGTGAAAAAAAAGAGAAGCCGAATACTAAATACTTCCATCCTAAAGAATCCTTTGGAGAGAGGTGGACCTCTGAATGTCAGAGAGCATTTGACGAGATCATAGAGAAGCTCACTACAGCACCCGTCTTGGGATTTGCAAACCCCGCACTTCCATACATCCTGCACACCGATGCCAGCACGACAGGGCTTGGTGCAGCTTTGTACCAAGAACAAGATGGAGGGAAGAGAGCTATCGCTTTCGCGAGCAGAGGACTGACAAAAAGCGAGGCAAAATATCCCGCTCACAAGTTAGAGTTCCTCGCTCTAAAGTGGGCCGTCACCACCAAGTTCAGCGATTACTTGTATGGGACAGACTTCACTGTTATCACAGACATAATCCACTGACATACATCCTGACCTCTGCGAAGCTGGACGCTGCTAGCTACAGGTGGCTGTCAAATCTATCGACATACTCCTTCAAGCTCCAATACAGAGCAGGAGACCAAAATCAAGATGCGGATGGACTTTCTCGACGACCACATGGGGAGCTCAGGAATGATTCAGTGTCCAGGAAAGAAAGTGAGAGGATCAAGCAGTTCACTCTGAATCACTTAGCAGACCTGGACACGAAAGATGTTGTTCTTCCCGAAGCAATTAAAGCCATCTGCCAAAGGCATGAAGTCCATTGGTCTCATCAAGATCCATCAGTCACACTTGTGGAATCGCTTGCTATCCATTCTGAAGCGCTACCCAGTGGATTCCAGCAGGAAAATGATCATGGACTTCCAGTGATTTCTCACTTAACTGCAGAAGAAGAGGAATACCTCATTACAAGACAACTGGAGACAGAACAGAGGGATTCGTCTAAAATTACAGAAGAGAGAGAACCTGTAGAGCTCACCTCATCCGGAGTTGAGAACCCTCTAACTCAGAGAGATAACACCTCGACAGAGCTCAATCCAAACGCTCCAGCTTGGAAAGAAAACTCGGCAGCAGTTGAACAAGGAGCTGTGATGTTACCGGAACCAGGAGAGTCAGATTCCTCTAACACAAGGAGAGTATAATTTGAAGAATCCCTGGAAATCCCCTCTGACATCCCAAGCACAGAGAATGGAACGGTACCTGTTCAACCGAGCATGGTGGAAAGAGAACCTAGACGGAGAGACGGACCCAATATCCTGGATGAAAGTCCCTCAGACACAAGGATGGAAAGGAGCCCTGAGTGCACAGAAGCTGGAAATCCTGATGGAAGAGCTCCCCCAACATGCACTCAAGAGAGCGAGAGTCCAACCACCATCAGACGCTCTCAGAGACACAGAGAACCACCTGACAGATTACAGTACACTCATTTAGGACACCCCTTACTATGTATCGCTCAGTCCTTTTTCCAAGGCCTGAACGTAGCTTTTGCCGATGCACTACAGAGCCATAGTTATGCTGATGACCCTAACACAGCTACTAAAGCAGTGATTAATCACTCATGTGGGTGTCACGGGACGTACACACCTTTAAGGGGGGAGAGTGTAACCCATGTTACTAGACCTTAACTATGAGACTGAACTATAGTAATCATAAACAGTGAATTATTCTTCCTAAATTAGTATTTTCCATAAAGGAAATAAATTAGTTAATTTCAAACTAAATAATCCACTATGATATAAATATAAAGATTTCTAATACTGAAATGTCTCCATCATTTCACCTGGGGATGTGTTTGTTTTGAAGTGTTTGTGAAGAAACAGGTGACATTGGGAATAAAATAGCTCCGAAAATGATTCTGTGAGATAGACTCGCGAGACTTTACACTCCGACCAATGAGAACTTCGTTTATTGACTGCATTCCGGAAATTCCACGCATTCCGGAACTGTCAGCCGGAAACGTGGTGTGAAATTCCTTTTCCCTCCAAACGAGATGAGAGACATGTGTACCTAAATGCTGTGTGAATTACTCTTAAGTAACCTAATTCTACTTGATAAAAGACGGTGGATTTTGCTGGAGAAGCCAATCCGTTTGTTACTAACGTCCGGTTTTGAGCTTCAAGCTGCTGAAATCCGTGTGTTGCTGTATATTGCGGTAGCCGCTATCGCGTGTATTGAAGCTGGAGGAAAACTGGATGGAAATCCGCGGTGTGTGAGCTGTGCTGTTTTTCCGCAAAATAGCAGAGTTACACCAGACGTCTCTTCTGGCCGGGTCTTTTTGTCTCCCTGTTGTTCTACGTTGGATATGTAACTGTCTTCACTGGAGTGGATTTCTTCTGCTGTTACCCTGTGCCACAGTAGTGGTTGCAGAGTGCCGTGGTCGTGGCGAGCCAGGCTAACTTGACGATCCTGAACGAACTGAACTGTTGCTTTCAATAGACCCTTCTCACGGGGGCCATTTTGTGCCGAAAGGGCAGGTTAAACACAGGTGCAAGCAAAACACTAATGAGGGTTTCCAACTTCCATGATTGGAATTTGGAAACCCTCATTAGTGTTCTGCTTGCACCTGTGTTTGCCCTGCCTTTTCGGCACAAAATGGCCCCCGTGAGAAGGGTCTATTGGAGATCTGGTAGGACTGGTCTGTACCAGAACACTGGGATTTAGTCCACGGACTGAGTAGTTAATTCTCCATTGGACGGAAAGAACAAAAAGGGAACTCATTCATCACTTGTTATTTTGTAAAGCTCAAGTTGTTTTTCTGCCAATTGATGCACCTTAACTCATTCACTGCCAATATCTGACTGGCATTTTTGGCACAGGCCAAGTATTTCCATAATGTTTGGTCATCTTTCAAGACCCACAGTAAATTCTGTACTAGGACTACAGTGATGTCCAATACCTCGAAATGAAGATCTAAGTCTCTACTTTCACCCCCAAAAAGAAAGTTAGCTTTTAGCATGTTCTGTACTCTACTTATAACCCTTTTTATACACCCCATGTTCACCAAAAAAGCCTGTCTGGGAAGAGAAAAGGGAGAAAAAAGCATTTTTGTAAAAGGGCACAATCTCAGGCATAACTCACTCTCAATTCTTTTATTTTGAACTGTATTGACATCAGACATGTAAATATTATTCGTTAGGACACAAATGACAATATATATATATATATATATATATATACACACATGAAGTGCTTTTTTTTTACATTCAACAATACAGTTTACTCGGTGTGAGTGTGCAGACAGACAGACAGACAGACAGACAGACACACCGACAGACAGACAGACAGACAGACAGACAGACAGACAGACACACACACACACACACACACACACACACACACACACACACACACACACACGATCCCCCTTTTAGATTTCTAACCCAACATAGGATAAGCAATAACCACGCCCTGTGGCGCTGGGATTGGCCAGGAGCAACACTGGAGGGCGAGCAGCCCAGCGATTTCATGAACCAACTGAAGAGCTCTTGAGAAGGACAGTGGGCTGCTGTGAGTGCCTTCTGCCCGCTGCTGCCTAGCTGTTCCTGTGTTTATTTTGATTTGTTCTGGTACACCGTCCTCGTCCATGTCTCCCTGTCATATCTATGATCGTTCCCGTTTTCCCCTCGGCTATTCAACACGTCCTCGCCGCCCTCGCAAACTGATCGATCATTTCCTCATTCCTCCGATGATCAAACACATCTCTTGATTACTTTCTCCCGTTTTCTCCTGGCTGGCACAGAGGAAGGCGACTCCAGCTCGGCGTTTCAATTGCGTTTCTCCTGTCTGCACAAGGAAGCGTTACCCGTTCTCTGCTTTCCCTCTGCTCAATTTCAAAACAACAGCTGCGGTATGTGTTTGATCGCGTGCTGTCGGCTAGCCTTTGAAGGCAGGGACCTGTGTCTGTGTGACAGGCTGGGCAAGTGTTTGCTGCAGGCGCTGCACCAATAAAAACAAAAACACGTCAAACACGTCCTTGGCGGGGAAGGCCATTGCTGATAACACGTCAAAGACGTCATTGGCGGAAGTATTTAATTTCATGTTTTGTATTTTTTGCACTTAAGGGTGGTTAAGGTTGTTTAAAAAGATACTATAAAACAAATGGTTTATCTCAGGTCAAAACCCGATACCTCAACTCCAGTTTAAAAGCTAAAATAGATTAAAAGTCTTTAAAATCAGTCTCTAAAAAAGGTTTCAAATATAATTCATAAATACGTGATCAAAAGCAATTGTTTCCATCATCCAGTTTGTGTGACTATACTACAAAAAATTACTGCACTGTAAAAAGAGTAAACACAGGATTTACACTGTAAAAAGGTTCAAAACACAATTTACACTGTAACAAGTGAAAAAACAAGAACTATAAAAAGGTAAAAAACCAAGAAATGCACTGTTAAAAAAGAGACAATACCCTGTATATGATTTATGTTTTATTGCACTTTGATACAAGTTTTTCTATTAATAACTTTTATACTTACCTGTTGGTCTGTGCGTCTTCTTTGATCTTGCTGCTCAATGCTTACTGATAACACTCCTGTCTCCCGTGAACCGAACCTAAATTCTGATGCGCTGGTCCAATTGGTTGCTGATTCTAGAGGTAAAGAGAAGTCTCTGTGCCACTCAGTGTCTATTCTCAGTTAGAGCTGAGCATCGGGTTACATACTTTTCCAATGTAGTGAAATAAAAGTTTCGAAAATGTGGTGGCGCGTTGTGTCAAGTGTACATATAATGGCTCGGGGAACGGTCCGGCCCCTGGCCCCTTAGGTTTCTGACAATGTGGCCCCCTGAACAATTTAGTTGACTAGCTTTGACCTGCTTTAGGGGCTCGCAGTGCCTCTGTGTAATTTTGGTGATCTTGTACTTTATGGTGTAACAATCCGTTTAAAGGAACACACAACATTTTGGAAGATTCGCCTATTTGCAATATTTCCAATAGTAAGACGAAAAGATATGCCATTCTCTTCCCTGTGCATGCAGTAGAAAGTAGCGACATGCCCCTCCTGCTAGTTAGCTTAGCACAATGACTGGTAGCCCACGGGACTGGGTAGCCTACCCCCGTAACTTCACCAAATACACATTCCAACAGCGCCAAAACGCTCCTGTGTACATGTTGTGACTTGTGCATTCATCACACTATAAAATAATAATGTAAAATTACGAGACATTGTAACTTTCTAAGCCAGCCCTGTTGTACGGGGACACTGGTGGTACGCGGGGCTCCCTCCCTCTATATATATGGCAAATAGGCAAATCTCCCAAAATGTTGGTGTTCATTTAATATTCCTATATAGGGACTTCATCTGTTGTGCTCAATGTTTATAGTGACCTTGCTTTATTTTATTTTTTACCTCTTGGTATCTTTTATATTCCTATGGTATTTCCTATAGTGTTATAGTGTCTCTGTGATTCTCATTAGTAGCCAAAGTATAGTAGTACCGTAAATTCCGGACTATAAGCCGCGGCTTTTTTCCCGTTTTTTGGCCTTTTTTGGCCCCTGTGGCTTATATAACGGTGCGGCTTATCTATGGATTTTTTCCCCCCCCAAAAAAAAAAAAAAAAAAAAATCTCTCTTTTTTAGCACTCTTTCTAACTATAAATCCACTTCTGTTTTAATTTCCTCTCTTGCCCTCTTTTCACCACACCGCGGACACTGTGTGCACTGTAAAAAACAACACAGGTGGTGTTGTGTTATGTTGTTTTGTTGAAATGTTAATAAATGGGAGCTTCCTCAAACAGCCATCTCTTTCCCGACAATCCCCTCTGTGCATGAACCCTTACATATGGTAATTAAACATTAAAACACAAAAAAAAAAAAAAAAAAAAAATACCATTATAGTCCGGTGCGGCTTATATATGTAAAAAACAGTCAACTTTGCAGGTGCGGCTTATACTCCGGTGCGGCTTATAGTGCGGAATTTACGGTACATACAGTAATGTGACTTTATGTATGTTTTATCTCCTGTAGTGTTGAAAATCTCAAGCTGTTATCAGTATTGTGAGACCAGGAGTGGGAGGAGAGACTCCCCTGTCACTCACCTGTGTACAGGGGAGGAGCTTGGGAAGGGGGTTATATAGCAGCTGGGTGTGTTCCTTCACTCCCTTTTGTCTGCCACCATTTTGCAGCACCATGAGATGAGCAAATGTTTGTATCAAACTTTGTTGTACCCGAAACCTGTGAAAACCACACTGTGATGCCCACCAGTAAGTTGCTACTAACTGTGTACCTTTATGTAATGTTTTGTTGAGTTATACTTACCTGCTGTCATGCATCCAAGTTATATTTATGTCCGTATCTTGCCTGTGAACAGGTCCTCATTTAAGTTTGGAGCCACATACTGACCTGTGTGAAACCTTTGCTGTTTATTTCTGCAAGTAGAGAAAAGTTTACGTTTAAACGGGAAATATGCAATTTTTGTTATCTTGTACTTACCTGTTTTCTTCCTTGTAAATAGGACCCTGTGGAAGGCTTGAAGACCGTAGTTTAATTTAGTGGATGCATTAATATGTAAGCTTATATTCCTTTGTTTATTGTTCATTTTAGTTAGTTATGGTGGGCACATCAATGTATTAATCCTTTGTTTGTTAACAGAAAATCATCCATCGAACTTTCTGTGCCAAATAAATGGTTAAACGGCTCTTGGATCCTAATGTGTTTTAATGTGCACACCAGTCAGAGGCTGTCTGATCCACACACAGTTTTCCATAAACATCATCTTTGAAACAGTCAATTATCCATTATCCCAAACATAGTCTTTTACATGTAGTATCACTAATATGGGAGTTACAGTGTGTTGTGTTCAATAATGAGTTGATAATTGTTACAGTTCGATGCCTCCAGATTATGTGTGGTAGATAGGCCTATTATTTTTATGTTTCTTTCATTCATTTCTCTTTGGGGCTGTCACGGAGGGGGTGTGAGTTGTGTGTTAGCGGGGGAAGTGATGTCATATCCAAGTGTATATCCTTGCCCCGGAAGCAGTATTTGGGAGTTCACGCTCCGGTCATGTGACCTGGGAGAAGAGGAGATGGGCACACTTTCCGTGGCCCATCGTTTTTGCTTTCTTTGGTGTCCATGTATTGCTTTATGTCCTGTCTCGCGTCCATGAACACTGGTAGTGCATCGGCACTGGACACTATTAGCACAACCGGCTTGAGCTGGCCGAGAGCAGCCGGCGCATCACCTGGGCCAGAGAACACACCAGCGAGCTAGGTGAGCTAACAGCTTCTCACTCTCTCTCCCATGACAGCCTGGTTTATTCTTTTCTTTATGTCATCGGATCATATGGCAGCTATCCCGTAGACATGAGACAATATGAGCTTGAAGATGAATATTGATATTAGCTGGGCGCCGACCCGTGACAATAATGAACATATACGAGGGATCAGCCGAGCAGCATTTCCGTTTCCGGATGGAAACTGCGATGGAACCCTATGGAGCGAGCCTTGAGTGCTCTCTCCAGCCCCATCAGTGCGGTGTACATTTTAAAAACTGAGACAGTTCACACAACTTTAACACAACGTGCATATATTATACATCAAACTACTACTGCTCTCACTCAGAATGTCAAAATATAAGCAATGTCATGTATAGTTTTTGAGATATGAACGTTTGTTTGGCACAACTCATACTAGTTAACTGCTGCGGTTCCGGGTGTTTTGCAGTGATTTGTTGTTGTGACATCACGCTGATCCCTCGTATTGTATTTTTCTCAATTCCCGAAAAGTTTTTTATTTATTTTTATTTTTTATGTATTCATTCATTCATTCGGACTCAGGCGCCTGACGAAATTTGGGCTAAGGCCAGAAATCCTTAGGGACTTCTACAGAGGCACCATTGAAAGCCTGCTGACTGGCTGCTTCACCACCTGGTACAGGAACTGTACCACCATGGACCAGGGCGCTACGAAGAGTGAGACACGCGGCCCAGCACGTAACAGGATGTGAGCTGCCAGAACTGCAGGAACTGTATAACCAGTGGTGCCTCAGGAGGTCCCTGAAGATCATCAAAGACACAAACCATCCCCACAACAGCCTGTTCTCCCTGTTACCCTCAGGGAGGAGACACAGGGTCCCAAAAGCACGCACAAATCGCTTGAGGAACAGTTTTCTCCCGCAGGCCACAAGACTCCTTAACATACACAAATAGTGTAGCAGCTGTACTGTACCGTACTGTAGCTGCCACCATTATGTATGTCTAATGTTTAATTGTATGTTTAATTAGGTATATGCTATTAGCACCTGTACGTCATATACGTCAAATTTAAAATGTTTAAGCACGTCTAAAGTATGCACATGACATGTGCAGTGGATATGCCACTGTCTCTGACTTGTCGTCGTATCACTCTACTGCCTTATTGCTTGTTGTGTCTCTTGTTGTTTTTGCCCTCATATGCCCAGTTATATTTATACTATGTTGTAAACTGAGTCTACAGCACAAGAATTTCACACGTGATACTTGTACCACGGAGTGACAATAAAAATCTTGAATCTTGAATTCATTCATCTATGCTTTTGTGTGTGTTTTTGTTTTGTATTGTTGTTTAGATACATCATGCCCCCTCTTTAAAATATGGGTGACAGGTGATATTTTGTGGATGTTCCCCCTACAGTTGTCTGACCTACTTGTGTTTTTCTGTCCTGTTGTCCACAGAAAATTAAACAAAACAAGAAAATCAATGAGAGAGAGAGAGACCCACTGCCCCATCTTCTGTGTTAAGTGGAGGTCGAGCGATGTGGTTCATCTCCAACTGATCATCTTACAGAGAGAGAGAGGGTCATGCTTGGATGGCCACAAACTAGCCACCTTGTAAAATCCTTTAGCACAACAAGCCCTTATGAATTAGCCAGTTAAAATCATTATCATCATTATTGTAGCATTATGACAGTGTTATCAACAGGTAATAACACATAAACTCACCATATGCTGTAAGTAAACAAAGACAAACAAGAGGATGAGAAGAATAACCAAACATGCAATTATTTATATAGCCTACACCAGATGGAGAAATTAATAACCAGAGATACAAGGCAACTTTTGGATCTCTCTAGCAATAACAAAGCCATGTGCATTATTTGTTTATTTTTGATGGTTTGTTTTTCTGATAACAGAAATAAACTAGAAGAGTTAATATCAATTAACTCCGGGAACAGTGTCAGAACGTATTATGTAAGTAAATAAATAAATAAAAAGAAATCACCTCACAGTTAAACCATCCTAATCATGTGACCTCATATTCTGTTTCATTCTGCGGATCAGTCTGGCCTCCAGCCATTTCAGAATCAGAATCAGAATAAGTTTTATTGGCCAATAGACATACAAGGAATTTAACTATACATTGCTCTCAATGCATTTACACAGGAAAAAGAAAAGGTATGCATACAAGCTAAAATGAACAAACAAGGACAGCGATCAGGTACATATAAAGCAAGTTAAATACATTACAATAAAGTGTGATGTAGAGTGACCATTATAAATATGTATATAGATAGGAGAAATAATAATAATAATGATGATAATAATTGTATACGTACAGACTAAATACATAAATATAGGTAAACCCCACTGGATTGTAAACAAGGCTCTAAGTCAGATATTGCAGTTTATCGATCTACATAAGCAAAGCTTTGAGACAGTAATTGCAGTTATGAGTTATTGAGACGGTTTTGAGACAGTTATTACAGTTATTGCACAGTTAACATGTGTCGTGTGTGTGTGTGTGTGGGGGGGGGGATTATGTGCATGAGGTAGGTGCAACAGGTTATGTGATTCAGATTCAAGTGTACAGCGAAGTGTTCGAATGAAGTGATCAAGTGACTGGAGTCACTGGATTAAAGTGTTCATCAGAGCGATGGCCTGAAAGAAACTGTTCTTATGTCTGGTTGTTTTGGTGTACTACTACTCCTACAGTGTAGTCTACTGCCTACCAGAGGGGAGGAGTTCGAACAGGTCATGTCAAGGATGAGATAGGTCTGTGCTGATTTTTCCTGCCTGTTTTTCTTTATTTTTTCTAATAATTACAAAGTCTACGAGCCAATTGGGGACCTGCCTCATAGTAACCAGCCAATCAGGGATGCAGCTGGCAAGCAACAATCATTAACGTTAACATTAGTAGAGTAAACACAGCCATAAAGTGCAGTTATTGCAGAAATAGCCTCAATAAAAACAATTGAACAGGAGTATGCACTAGCGGAGTTCCTCTGCAGAAAATACGTTATTTCGTGTGGATTTGGATTGGATTTGGCGATGCTGATTGGCTGAAGGATTTCTCTGTCAAGGCAAGTACTCCCGCCTAGTGAAATCGCTGTGGACGGCTGGACTGATATGTAGAGCGAAACATGATGTGAGTTCACGTGATCAGTATGGTTTACCAGGCCAGAAATAATGTTGTGTTGAGTGTGATTTTATAAAAGATTCCCCTTTAAGTCATTCAGCAACATCATTCAAAAACAGTTGTGAAAATGTTTCCTCATTATCTGCAGTTCTCTAACCCAATACCACCATGAACATCTAATTCAATTCTCTTTTCTGCACATAATATTAAGCTGATGTTGGCAGATAATTATGAAAAAGCCTGACATTTCAAAAACATCTTGATAGCTTGAGGTTAGTAAATCCAGACCTTCTGCAGACTCGCCCGCCGTTGTCACATACACTCAGCCTGAGACCAAAACAAACAGTTATTAGACCTAGGACATTATAACAAGTGTGCAATTAATGCTGCTGCGGCTCAAATAATGGGAACGGTATGTATGTGTGTTACTGCCATAAATGTTTTTCAGCTTTCATGCTGTTATGGACGTATGTTTATCCCTTTTCGGGCTCTCTCTGTCCTGCATCTCTCCTGCATCTCCGCTGCGGGGCTACTGCATGCGTAATTACGCACACAGGAACCCCGCATTTCCCACCAATTTAGTCCGTCATTTTCCCCTTGGCGCACATACCATCAGTGGCGTGCCGTCCAATAGGCGAACTAGGCAAATGCTAAGGGCGCTTGCTTGAGCCGTTAGGGGCGCCAGAGAGGGTAAAAAAAAAAAAAAAAAAAAAAAAATTACAAATACTTTTCATGATAATAGGCCTACTATTATTTTACAATAGTAGACAAAAATAAGAAGAACAACGTCTTAAGTCTTTAAATAATAGTGAAATAATTTTTCTAATTCTGGCTTTCTGGCTGCCCGGGCTGCAGCACTTTCACCATGGTCCCTAATCCATACCACCCCACCCCCTGCGTGGCCACGCCCCCTTCTACCTGCTCGGAGCTTTTTCCCAGAGTGGGGGAAGGGAGCTGGAAGGTGGGTGCTGAGGGTGCTGCAGCACCCCCTGGTGGCAAGAAATGGATTTTCGAAATTGTTGGATTTGGCTGTCTTGTGTTTATACCACCAACAAGATGCATTAAAAAACAGTTTGTGCTTCCCAGCTCTAATCTTATTTCATACGCTCTCTCTTCAAAAGTGTTTGATTTTCATCATAATCTGGTTTTCCATAATAATAATAATAATAATAAGTTCAGTGTTTATGCCTGTGTTTCTGTCTGTTGTAGTGTAAAACGACTGTAAAACGACTGTCACTCACATGAAAGTGAGTGAGAAAAGGAGAAGATACTGAATAATGACATCACAACAGTATAATCGTAATGTTAATTTAAAATTAAATATTCTTCTAAATATGGATGAAAGTCCAAAAAACGTAAAATTTTCTTCGGCGCTGCCCTCGCGGGCAGCACTGAGAGACCCTTCCTTACAACACCCCCTACCTAAAAGTACTTCCAGCGCCACTGGGGAAGGGCGATTCTGAGCCTGCACTGCAGTGCTGGATTAGCTGCGATATAATTAGGGGTCCAAGCACGAAGTGCGTGGATCCCTATTGTATCTGTTCCGTTTATTATTATTTTTATTCTCCGCTAAAACAGTATGCACGTCAGAAACCATAAGGCCGCCAGTAGCCAGACTTTGCACATAGGTTGGAAATGTGCCCCACTACTCAGAGACAAAAAATTAGCCATATTGGCCAGATGGTGGCGCTATAACAGACCCTTTTGCGTATTGACCCATAACTGCTGAACCGTGAGGCGTAGAATCAAAATTCCACATCTGCTGGATTCCCTGGATCAATACGCATCTATCCATATAGACCACGCCCATTTAAGTCTGCTAGATTTTCCGCCATCTTGGACTTTGTCAATAACCTATTTTTGCTATCTCCTCCCAGGCCATTTGCCTGAATGAGCGCAAACTTTTCTGTGGCATCTCTGGACTTACCTGACCAAAACTCTTACACAGAATTTGGATACGTGAAACCGTCTTGAAATGATAAATGTTTAAACTTTTGTGTATTTACTTTTGTTCTTTTCCTGCCCTAAAAGTGTGTGGATCTCAGAAACCATACACCCCCCATCACCCAAACTTTCCACACAGGTTCACGACATCACCCACTACTCAGAGTAAAAAAATTACACCAATCCACCAGATGGTGGCGCTATAACAGCCAACCACCACTACTACTGCCGCTGCTGCTACTACTACTACTACTATTCTTAGTACTTAGGCTGCTACTATTGCTACCACTCCCACTACTACCAACACTACTACTACTACTATTACTACTACTGCTACTACTACTACTACTAGTACTGCTTGGAAACCGTCAGGTCACCGGATCTACACACACACACACACACACACACACACACACACACGCACACGCGCACACACACACACACGCGCACACACACACACGTACACACACGCACACACATATACACCACACCTGCACCTAATTCTGGACTGATCACCACACACCTGCACTTAAGACGCTAATCAGCCTCTACACTCAGTGTGTGTCCGTTACTGCAGTAGAGGCTGTGTTGGTGTTTCAGTCCTTTGGTGTTTATCCTCCCTTCAGATGCATTATTAAGTAAGTTGTAGTTTTGTTAGCCATTGTTGAATTGACATTCCAAGCCATCCTGATCTTAAAGGTGAATTGCATATGTTTTTCTCTTTAGCCATGGTTAAAATATATTGTTTATTGTTTGTTTAATTGTTATATTGTTTTTTATTGCTAAACATACTACTTCCTATGACTATTTTGTCTGTTTGCACACGCACACGCACACACGCACACGCACACGCACACTAAAATGGCCACCACTGGTGTACTTCATCTCCCAGAGTGCCTCACTCACTCACTTGTGGATTGTGCCACGTGGGTGGGGAGATGGGTGGAGCTATGGCTATAAAAGAAGTGCAAAACTTGCCCCAAACCCCAGTCTGCTGCTACAGAGGTGCTGTGAGCCAGTCCAACTCATGCTGACCTTAAAGGTGAATTGCATATGTTTTTTTCTTTAGCATGGTTAAAATATATTGTTTATTGTTGCTTTAATTGATTGTTACATTGTTTGTTTATTGCTAATTTGATGTCATTTGGATTACTTGTTAACATGGTGTATTTGGGTAAATAATTCTGTTTGTGTTCTTATCCACAGACAACATGCTGATTGCCTCACTGTCACTTTTGATGTTGGGAAAATAAAATCACCCTGCACCTTGTCCTGCTGTGTGCCTGCCATCTTTCCTTGTGGTTTTATCTGGGTCCAGTGCTGAGGGGTCACATTGCCCTCACCTGCTCATAGGTGTGACACTCATTAACTGCTCATCCTGGCTGATTTTTTACCACATGTTGAGCAGAGTTGCTTTAACTTAAGAACACATAATTTGATAATTGTAAACTCAGTTCACCAATGTTTACACTGCAAAATGTATCACCAATGTATTTTACATGAAACAGAAGTTGGCGGGCTTGTAATCCTGCAGTGTGACTGACATCACTCTGAGCCAATCAGAGTTGGGCTGTGGTCAGGCTCTGTACCAGGTGCACTGAATCACTGATGAATGGCGATGGTGCAAGACAGTTGGCAGTATAGAGGGAACGTTTTTTAACATCCAATTCAACTTATCTTTGAAACCTGCTGAATGAAACCTCCAAAAGCCAAATCTGTGAGCCTCTTTGACAGCCATAATTTGGCTTACCACCACCACTGCTACTTACTACATATTACTTGCAAACTTGGTACACTTGTGCACATATCAACTCTGACTAAATGTGCAATTCAGTGTCTATATTATCTGACATATAACCCCCAAATCACCAGAAGCTTGGACCCCGCATCGCCGCTTGCGGCTATATTTTTTATTATATTTTCTTTGGGGGAGGGGGGGGGGCACCAGCAAATATCTTGCCTAGGGCACCAACTTGGTCAGGCACGCCACTGCATACCATGCTGCCTGTCTGATGGTTTTGTTACATTTATTTCTCAAACTTTTCATGTCGCTGAACCCCAAGAAGTGAGGTCTCTAGACAATATTTCAAGCAGAAGGCCATTCGTGCATAATCTAATCCGATCACCCCCTGATGTCAGTCAAGTTCTAGTATGACGTGGTCAGTCAAAGTCTTAGTATGACGTCTGTAATGACGTCCGATATGACGTCAGTTAATTCTCATATACTGTATATAGCAAGGGTTCTACGTCACCTCTCTCTCTCTGGCCGATCATAGCAGCAGCTAGCTTCACGGCAGTCCATCTCCCCTGAAGCCGTCCTCCGAAGCGTTGTTTTGCGGCTGTTTTGCACCACATCTGCAGACCGAATCAGCACCCCCAAGTCCTCTTACCCGTGGATAATCCCCGCGGATCTCTCAACGCTCCCCACCCCACTCCTGGCATGTCGGATCCCGAGCCAGAGCAGTCCATGGACAGTGACGACAGCTTAAACAACGATACCCTGTTCCGGATCAGCCACGGAGCGTATTTGCCCTCCGAGACGCCTGACGACACCGGCGAAGCGGCCGTGCCACAGGCCGCCGACTAGCCACGACGAGAAGGCACGGGGCGCGCCACTGCGGAGGGCCGCGCCACAGCTCAGCAGCCGATCCTGTCCCGGGTGTTCAGGCGTCCAGCTGCGTCCGCACCCAGGCTTCTTCTCCAAGCAGGCATCACCGGCCGTTCCATTCCACGTCGCTTGTGGTCAGTTGCACGGCAGGCGCGGATCCCTCTGCTATCACCGGGCAGTTAAGTCTTTACTTTAACCGTAAATAAACGGGAGGTTGCGTGAGTAAAAGATGTCACGTCGCTGCCTGATGACGGTGACGTTATCACCGCACATTGTATATTTCATCCATAATTCTGTCAGCATGTTGTTGAGATCATCAAAAAAAAAAAAAAAAAACTTGGCTCATGGAGCACGTCTGGGTATCAGTTTGAGTGTTAGCTAATCATAACCTTAAGACCGAAGTCAGACGGCCCAGGGGATGTTGACAGATCATCATCATTTTTCTTAACAGCAAAGCTTGAAACGTTTGCATTGAGGCCGTGTTGTCTATCACCACTCTGACAGTAACAGCGTCTTTACTTTACTTTTACTTTATTTCATTTAGCAGACGCTTTTATCCAAAGCGACTTACAGGTTACACAATTACAATTAATAAACATATCAAATAAGAACAAATTAAAAAGAGAAACATATGTAAGAGTCAAATATAAACATTAAGATAAGTTAAAAACAACAAATGAAGCAGTGAAATGTGAAATGTAACCATAGCATTAACCCTTAAGGAGGACCCAGGTGTAGTCCAAAGAGGTGGGTTTTTAGCCTCCGGCGGAAGATAGGAAGTGTTTCGGCCAACACTACCGAAGGGGGAAGCTCATTCCACCATTGTGGAGCCAGAGCGGAGAACAGGCGGGAACGGGACAGACGACTACCAGGTGTAAGAAGTGATGGAGGGGCGAGGCGAGCGGTGGAGGTGAAGGAGCGGAGGGAGCGGTGAGGTGTTTGGAAGGTGACGAGGGATTGTAAGTAAAGGGGGGCTGATCGGTGGACTGCCCTGAAGGCCAAAACCAAGGTCTTGAATTTGATGCGTGCAAGGACCGGGAGCCAATGAAGTTGACGGAAAAGAGGGGTGACATGGGAGAATTTAGGGAGGTTGAAGATCAGACGTGCAGCAGAGTTTTGGATGAATTGGAGGGGCTGGATGGCAGATGCGGGTAACCCCGCCAGGAGGACATTGCAATAGTCCAGGCGGGGGAGGACAAGAGCCTGGACCAGGAGTTGTGTTGCTTCGGTGGTGAGGAACTTACGGATTTTTCTCATGTTGTATAAAGAGAATCTACAGGAGCGGGCGATGGCTGTAATTGAGGGTGAGTTAGATAGCTGGTTGTCGATATGTACACCAAGGTTTTTAACGAATTGAGAGGGAAGAACTGTGGTATTGTCGATGGTGATGGAGAGGTCAGTGAGGGGGCAGTTTTTTCCGGGGATGTAAAGTAATTCAGTTTTGCTGAGGTTCAGTTTGAGATGATGGTCTGTCATCCAGGAGAGGATGTCTTTGAGGCAAACGGCAAGACGAGTTTCAATCTGTGTGTCGGAAGGGGGAAAAGAGAGAAAAAGCTGAGTGTCGTCAGCGTAGCAGTGATAAGAGAACCCGTGAGAAGAGATTACGTGACCCAGGGACCTAATATAGAGCAGAAAAAGAAGGGGACCGAGGACTGAACCCTGGGGGACACCCGTGTTCATAGTGCAAGATTTAGAAAGGGAACCCCGCCAAAGAACTTGAAATGTGCGATTGGAGAGATAAGAGGTGAACCAGGAGAGTGCAGCACCAGAAATACCCAGATCAGAGAGAGTGGAGAGAAGGATTTGGTGGTTTACAGTATCAAAGGCAGCAGATAGATCAAGGAGGACAAGAACAGAGGAGAGGGAAGCAGCTTGAGCAGAGTGAAGGGCATGTGTGACGGAGAGGAGGGCGGTCTCAGTGGAGTGGGCTGGTTTAAAGCCAGATTGAAGGGGATCCAGGAGGTTATTTTGAGAGAGATGGAGGGAGAGTTGTTCAGAAACTGTACGTTCAAGGGTTTTGGAAATAAATGAAAGAAGATATACTGGACGGTAGTTTTGGACGGAGGAGTGGTCAAGGGAGGGTTTTTTGAGGAGAGGTTTGACTATGGCAGTTTTAAGAGGAGGAGGGACGGTGCCGGAGGACAGTGAGGAATTGATAAATGAAGTGAGGAAGGGGGATAGATCAGGGGAAATGGTTTGAAGAAGAGAAGAGGGGATGGGATCCAGGGGACAGGAGGTTGCACGATTAGATGAGAGAAGTTTAAGGATAGCATCGGAGGAAAGGGGTGAGAAAGAGGAAAGAGTTGTAGTGGGGGACGGGGAACCAGGGTAGAGATTGGAAGTGCTGTTGTTGGTTGCTGGGGGAGGGAATGAAGAACTGATGTCATGGATTTTTTTGATGAAGAAGGACATGAAATCATCAGCAGAAAGGGAGGAGGGAGGAGGAGGGGCGGGAGGATTAAGGAGAGAGGAAAAAGTAGAGAAGAGTTTACTGGGGTTGGAGGCAGAGGACTGAATTTGGGAAATGAAAAAGGCAGACTTAGCGGAGGAGACAGTAGTGGTGAAGTTGGATAGAATGAGGTGATAGGCGGAGAGGTCAGAGGGGTTGTGAGACTTGATCCATTTTCTTTCGGCTGCCCGAAGCTCTGTCCGGCGAGCTCGCAGAGCCTCAGACAGCCAAGGTGCAGGGGGACAGGGTCGAGCAGGTTTGGAGGTGAGTGGACAGAGGGAATCAAGAGCAGAGGAGAGAGATGAGAAGAGACTGGTGGCAGCATCGTCAGTGGAAAGAGAAGAGAAATGTTCAGCAGAAGGGAGGAGAGAGAGGACAGCAGAGGAGAGGGCAGAGGGTGAGAGGGTTTTTATATTGCGACGGGAGGTGATGATGTGAGTGGGGGGAGGGGGGAGTATAGGGAGGGGAATGGGAAGGGAGAAGGTTATGAAGTGGTGATCGGAGACAGGGAGGGGAGTGACTGTGAGGTTGGAAGAGGTGCAAGCACGGGTGAAAACGAGGTCGAGGAGGTTCCCCGCTTTGTGAGTGGGCGGAGAAGGAGAGAGGGAGAGGTCAAAAGAAGAGAGGAAGTTTAGAAAGAGAGGGGAGTGAACAGAAGCAGACGGGAGATTGAAGTCTCCCAACAGGACGAGGGACGTGCCATCCGGAGGGAAGAGGGAGAGGAGTGAATCCAGCTCATCATAGAGAGCTCCAAGTGGACCGGGGGGACGATAAATGATGATAATGTTGAGTTTAACTGGGAAAGAAACAGAGACAGAGTGAAATTCAAAAGAGGATAGAGGAAGGTGAGGAAGAGGAGAAACCGTGAAAGACCATTTGGGTGAAATTAGGATACCAGTGCCACCACCACGGCCAGAGGCTCTGGGAGTGTGAGAGAAGGAAAAGGCATCAGAGAGGGCTGCGGGGGTTGAAGTGTTTTCAGGGATGATCCATGTTTCTGTAAGGGCGAGGAAGAGGAGTGACTGTGAAGTGGCGAGGGCTGTGATGAAGTCAGTTTTCTTAATAGCAGATTGGCAGTTCCAGAGACCAGCAGTGACAGAGAGAGGTGAAATGGAAGGTTGGGGGAATGAGTAATTGACTGGGTTTCTACTGAGAGAGTTGATGATTTTGGCATTGTAATTTATACGTGAAGAAGAGGGGTGATGAGGTCTATGATTAATGAGGATAGGGATATTGGAATTGCGGTTAACAGATTTGCAGAAAATTGTATTGCTAGAGGCTGTGTGAATAGTGGTAGATAAATGATCTGAAATAGAAGCTTCGGGAAGGATGGAGAGAAGTTCCACTCCCGGTCGGTAGGGGGAGCTCAAGGGATGGGGAGATGTAATTGAAGGTGTACTAGTGGGCAAGAGAGGGAGCGAAGAAGAACGGGGGGAGGGCAGGGACAGTAGTGGTCATCTGAGAGGAACCGACAGGACAGAATGGCGAATGTTAGCCGCAAGCATGTAAGAGCCTATAGAGTTTGGATGCAGACCATCATCAGAGAACAGGGAGGGGCGTTCCCAAAATAAGTTGAAGTTATGGATGAAGTTGATGTGAAGGCTATTGCACTTGGATTGAAGCCAGGTGTGCAGACTGAGAATGCGACTGAACCTCGCAGCAGAGCGGCCAAGCGTGGGGATCGGACCGGATATAAAGATGGACTTTCCACAACTGCTCAGTAGGGCAAAAAGACGGATAAAGTCAGACTGCGTGATGATGGATTTTTGGAGTGAAGTGTCGTTTGTACCGACATGAACAATGATTTTCTGAATGGACGGCGGGAGTGAGGCCAGGAGAGCAGGAAGTTTATCGAGGAGAGTGGGGACGGTGGCTCCGGGGAAACAGTGGGTTATGGCATTTACAAAACGGAATCGTTTAATAATAGAATCACCGACTATCAGAGTGGTGGGGGGGAAGAGGGGGGGCGGCGAGACTGACTGAGGGCGTTGTTGTGGAGGAGGGGTATTCGAGGGAGGGGCAGGAGGGTGCTCAGCGGCGGACTTTAGCGTTTGACTTTGGGATGAAGATTGGACTGCAGACCGAACCAGAGGAGGATTCGGACATGGGGTGAAATGAATGCGACCAGTGCGTTGTGGAGGGGTGTATAGTTTTGAATGGCTGATCGCAGAGGAGACAGAGGGAGGTGTAGGCAGGGGGGCGAGATGGCCGGGGAGAGGGGGGAATTGACGCATGTCGAGGACAGAGAATTTATTTTTAGTGGGCATATGAAGGACACCAGAAGGAGGGGGGCGGGGGAGGAGTTTCCCACCGTGTCTGCCCCTACCTGCCGTAGTCCAGAGGTCCAATTGGACGGGGGCGGGGGTCGAGGAAGCCTGGGCTCTCGGCTTAGCTCCTTGTAGAGTCCAGGGGTCAGTGGAGCGGGCAGCAGCAGCAGGAGAGAGCGGGACAGTCTCATTCAGAGCTTCGGCGTATGATGTGTGAGCAGCAGCGGCGCCCATGAAGATCTCCGAGTCCGAGGAGTTCAGCAGACCATCGGCAGGACGACAGCTGGAGACCAGAGAGTCCATGATTTTTTCCTCGTCTCTAAGTTGGTAAAGGACGGAGACCCTCTCTTGCAGCTCGGAGATTTTCAGGCACAGCTGAGGACAGCGATCGCAGGCGGATGAAGAGGCGGACGAAGAGGTAGGTGAAGGCATGATTTGATCTTCGTATGATTAGATGGATTTGTCGGGGTGGAGATCTGAGAGGGAAGAAAAACAACTGTGGCCAGTACGGGAGTCGAGGTGGTGTAAATATTGTTGATGGCAGATCAGAATAGCGTAGCATCACAGGGCGAGACTTACACGCGAGGGCTACACAAACGGTAGCCCACAGCGGAGGATAGGTATGCGTTGATTTATGCAGTTTGGATGACACAGGAGGTCCAACAGGGAACGAAACTTACCGGCGAGGGCTACACAAACGGTAGCCCACAGCGGAGGATAGGTATACGTTGTTTATGCAGTTAGGATGACACAGGAGGTCCAACAGGGAACGAAACTTACCGGCGCAGGCCCAGAAAGTGGGCCTGTTGCGGTGTATTGGCACACGGTAAGCAGTTAGAACCTGGCGAATCCCTCCAGGTAGATGGATTTGGCGTGTTGACGGTTAGCAGCTGAGCCAACGGGGATGCGCCCACAGCCGGTGAACGGAGATCAGGCTTTAAAACGTTAATAAAGCGGTGACTGATCACTAAGATCTCAGGCTATGCTGGGACAGATGATTAAAAAACTGCATGATCTAAAGAATAAAACGTTAAAAATGGCGTAAGATAGTCTAAAATGATAAAAATGTCAGAGGAGAAACTAGCAGGTAAGCGCGAAGCTGTTTTCCCGCGTGACGTCACAAGCAAGCGACTAGAGGACCTACTCAGCAGTCTTCGTTTACATTCACGCTGGCTGTCTTATTTCACGTTTTTCCGCGTCAAGCTACCCAGTCCTAACTCACCACTTCCTGTTAACGAATTTCAAGGTAAAACGCCTTTGGCATTCCTGTTGACCATAAATAATACCAAAGCTAAAACAGTTAATACAGTGACATGCTAGTCATGTAACAAGAGGCTGCGAAACCCACCGTTATATAACCATATAACCAACCATAACATATCACTGCGAGTTGCAACTAGCAGTATATGGTGCATTTGCAAGGGGGTGAAACTATTTTATTCGTTTGTTAACCAGTTTCTTTATATCTCATGCATTAAGCATTTCATTTCAGCCATGGATCTCTTGGTCTGCCCAGAGCATCCGAGATGATATGGCACTCCCGCATCAGTGCTGCAGGCCGGGTCCCGTCAATCACCGTGAATCTGCCCAGACTTCCCCATGGTCTGGCCTCAGCTGCGCCAGCAAGACTATGAGCAGTCCGTAGCAAACAGGTGTTTGTTGGGGGAAAAGATGGTCGCTATCTGATGACATCATCACCGGCCGTCACCGTATCTTTTTCATGCAAATAGCTACTAATAATGCTTGCATTCCCATGAATTATTGGCATGTAATCTTGAAATAATTTGTCCTTGAAAGGGCTAAAAAGTGTTGAAGCTATTATAAGAATTTCGCATCGGGTGAATCATGTCTGCCTCTCCACCTAGCGATCCTGTCCATGTGTCATATTTATTTTCAGCTCATCAATCTCATCATGTGATGACTGCTCCGGATTCGGATTCTGGACTCCTCATCGCACAATTCGGTTCACCAGACAAACCACTAAGTAATCCAAGTCCAGCGCCAAGTCAAGTCATTAAGTCACCCAGGCCAAGTCGGGGACCCCTAAGTCACTAAGTCACCAACCCCTAAGTCATCCAAGTCCAGCGCCAAGTCGGGAAGTCACTAAGTCACCGAGGCCAAGCTGGGAACCCCTAAGCCACTAAGTCACCAACCCCTAAGTCATCCCCTAAGCCACCAAGTCACCAACCCCTAAGTCATCCCCTAAGCCACTAAGTCACCAACCCTAAGTCATCCAAGTCCAGCGCCAAGTCGGGAAGTCACTAAGTCACCGATGCCAAGTTGGGAACCCCTAAGCCACTAAGTCACCAACCCGGATCCTGATTCGGACCCCTCATCATACAATTCGGTTCACCATACAAACCCCGAAGTCACCCAAGTCCAACGCCAAGTCAAGTCACCCAGGCCAAGCCGGGAACCCCTAAGTCACTAAGTCACCAACCCCTAAGTCAGGGGGAAGATCCGGATCCGGACTCAGATTCCGGACTCCTCGTTGTACATTTGATTCGCCATACAAACCCCTAAGTCATCCAAGTCCAGCGCCAAGTCAAGTCACTAAGTCACCCAGGCCAAGTCGGGAACCCCTAAGTCACTAAGTCACCAACCCCTAAGGCATCCAAGTCCAGCGCCAAGTTGGGAACCGCCAGCCGTAAGTCACTAGGTCACCTACCCCCAAGTCACTAAGTCACCAACCCCTAAGTCATCCTAACTTCTGGAAACAATCTACTCCCCATGGCTCGCGACATCAGGCTCAGGCCTCAGACTGGCCCCCGGCTCCCCTGTTCCTCATCGCACCTCGTCACCACATGACAAGATCCTGGTTCATCCTGCACCTCAAGCGGACGCTCCCGCTGGTCTTCATCAGCTCTCCAGCTACACCCGCCCGGAGCAGGCGGCCATACCGTGGCCCAAAGAACCCTCCTCCCTTAATCGGCGAGCATGGCAACGAACAGTGTCCCGGGCTTCCGTGCCAAAATGTCTCGTTGGTGGTGGCTCCCCGAAAAGCACAGCGCCCAGTAAGGCGCAGTAAATCTCCCGGATCATTTTTGGGGGAAGAGAGAGAGAGTCAGGGTCAGTCAGAAGGCCAAGTCGTGCGGCGCGCAAGGCCCGACCGAGTTGGGAAGCGCCAGCCGCAAGTAGGGGGATCAAGATCGAAGGCCCGACCGAGTTGGGAGCGCCAGCCGCAAATAACTGTAAGTCGCTAAAAGGTCGAAGGCCAGAAAAGTACAATGAACTACCGGTGCCCGCAGATCTCAATTAACCTCCGGTAATCAGATCTTCCTTTTGGGGGATCTCCTAGCCTATGCAGATGCCCTCCTCTTGCCTCAAGAGCAGCGCCACTGGCTAATGGAGTCATGCGCCAAAGTATTTGCCATGCATGCCGATTGCTAAATAAAGTTTGTTAAATCCTACCAACTGGCCTCTCATGATTGAAGTGAGGTCTCTAGACCATATTTCAAGCAGAAGGCCATTCGTGCATAATCTAATCCGATCACCCCCTGACGTCAGTCAAGTTCTAGTATGACGTGGTCAGTCAAAGTCTTAGTATGACGTCTGTAATGACGTCCGATATGACGTCAGTTAATTCTCATATATATAGCAAGGGTTCTACGTCACCTCTCTCTCTCTGGCCGATCATAGCAGCAGCTAGCTTCACGGCAGTCCATCTCCCCTGAAGCCGTCCTCCGAAGCGTTGTTTTGCCCCACCCACCTCCCCAGTCCGCCACCAACGAGTCGTGACTCCTGATCCCCCACTGGGGGGGGATCTCCTAGCCTATGCAGATGCCCTCCTCTTGCCTCAAGAGCAGCGCCACTGGCTAATGGAGTCATGCGCCAAAGTATTTGCCATGCATGCCGATTGCTAAATAAAGTTTGTTAAATCCTACCAACTGGCCTCTCATGATTGAAATTGATTCATTAGACCTCAATAGTGCAAACAACCTTCTCATTTGTAAATCAGAAAAAATGACTGGGTGGCTCTGATTTGTACAATTTTGTGCATTCTTAAATGGTTCACGGTGTGATAGAAAGATCTTTCTAAAGGGGTTCTTAACATCATAAAGTATGTTTCCGCTGTGGTACAAGACAGATTCATTTCCTGATCCTTTTTGGTTCAGAGTGCAGAACTCTTTGTGATGTGGGAACCCAAACAGACTAAATCATCAGCCCAATGGGCGTCAAATACCGCCGTTTGTCATGCACCTTGTACGTCGGATATTGACGAGCGTGGTACCCATGTGCAACAGTATGAGGCGCACACGGACGCTGGAGGTCCAGCTGGAGGGTCTCTCTGGCAAGGCTTAGGGCAGGGGTCACTAATAGGCGGACTGCGGTCCGAATCCAGACCGAGACGCCGTCCTATGTGGACCCAGACCTATAAGCTGTTATTATATTGAGATTTTTCTTCAATGTTGCAGTGTTTTGTATTTTTAAATGGCGCAGCTTTTCTAGCATTTACGGTACTGGTTTGGAGTCCCACGTGACGCTACTCGGCCAATGAAATGTTCTATCTACACGGCTCTGATTCCAGCCATTCCAAAATTCCAGTGCGAGTCCGCTCTGCTTGTCACAGCTGATGTCAGTGAGCAGCGATACACACACACGGGGGAGAAACAACTGAGACACATAGGTGAGAAGTATGGCGTGCTCTAAAAAGAGAAAAGTGGACACAGAGAACCGAGTTTTTAATGAAGATTGGACAGATTTGTACATGTTTATCCTCCCCACGGGCAGTTCAAAGCCTGTCTGTCTGATCTGCTGCAAGACTGTTGCACTTATTAACTCATTGAGTGCCAATGACGTTGATCGACGTCAAGGTAAATAGTGACGTAGAGTGCCAATGACGTCGATCGACGTCAAATGCGTTTTTTGACGGTGGGACGTGGATCAAAGCCTCCTGCATCTCATGTACAAATATTGTAGCTATTGAAGGTGTATAACCTATTTTACGGACTCATTAGGTGGCGACAGTGCTCTCCAGATTAGAGAAAGGTCAGGAAAACAGCAGGAAAAAGCCCCGTGATGAAAGAGAAACCGCTCATGCTGCAGCCAGAGCCATATAGATTGCTCTGGCTGGAGGTGACGTTGGCTGCGAACAGCAGTCAATCCGCGCCCACAACTGAGCCTCTCTGTCTCTGCTGTATAGTTTCTCCACACGATTAGCCGCCAGAAAAGCAGCACCCGACGCCGAAGGGCCAAACCATTCTCAGCAGTCCGGTTTGGCTTTTCCGTGTTGCGCTGGGAGCCGGCGCACAAAAACGGAGCACTCCGAAAATAGACGCTGGGTGCGTGAGGCTGTGTGTTAGTGTGGGGAGGAGTTTGCAGCTGAGGGGGGGAGAGGGGGGTGGGGCACGCAGGGCACCACACAACTACACCACGTCACTACATCAGAAAATATTAGCTTCAGACTCAGTGAATGTGCTTGAAATGCTTCCTTTCACAAAAGGCGGAATATCTCAGCTTCTAATTTGAAACGCCTGTTTTTGCTCAAAACAACCTATCTTCTCCGGCTCACAACTAAAGAACGGAAAATGGTATCAATAAACTTTTTTTTGCTGATGATACAATAGAGTCTCCTCGTTCTTTGTGCGTGTTCGGTGTTTACATAGTAATATCACACAATATTCTGTGGGCCTCGAGATATCACTGAAAACGCTCTGAAACTCTGGCACTGGGAGCGTCCGTTCTCCAAAAGTGGCTGGCACTCAATGAGTTAAAAGCGGCACTGTGAAACGCCACTATCAAACGAAGCACTGTGAATCATTTGAGAAAACATATCCGCTCCATCCGTGTGTGTGTGTGTGTGTGTGTGTGTGTGTGTGTGTGTGTGTGTGTGTGTGTGTGTGTCTGTGTCTGTGTGTCTGTGTCTGTCTGTCTGTCTGTCTCTGTGGCTGTGTCTGTGTCTGTAGCTGGCTGGTCTCCCTCCCTCCCAGTACAACTATCCCCAGGCTGCACAAGTATGACTTCTTAGTCAGCTAGTCATTTACTCTCAGAACAGAAGAGGAGTAAGCTGTTCAATTGTTCAAATATTTTGAGATAAGACTGCAAAAACCAGAAAAAGGGAAACTCAAGCTGCTACTTTTATTTCATTTTTCTTAAGCACTTAATTTTAAGATGCAAATTTTCAAAAGCTTTCTGCTATGTGTTTTTTTTAATGTAGCCCTTATTTGACTTCAAAATAAGAATTATTTAGCCTATTATTTGAGTATTTTAAAATCCCTACAGTTAAACGTGAAAACTGAAAATAAACATTGTTGAAATTAATTAGTTGCTGACTACATAAATACATTGATACAACTATTAGTTGTTGTTACTTTATGCCACTGAATCATAACGCAGATTAGACATTATGATGTTGCGGACCTTTGCTTGAGGAAATTTTCTCGAACTGGACCTCTCTGAATTCTAATTGAATACCCCTGGCTTAGGGTTAGGGTCTCGAGACCCTAACACCAAGAGGTCACATTCACATCGGTTGTTTTAACCTCCTTGAAAATTTACCAATGTTGTTGTTTTCCTTGTGAGGACGGCCTGGATGTTGGGTTGCAACACGTTCTCACTCTGAACTCATCTTACAGAACCACTTCTTCAAGCACCTTTGGCGAACTTAGCCTCCGTCGCTTCATTGGGTGGGTGTGGTTAGGGTTAGGGTTAGGCTCTCCAGGGGACCGGGGTCTCCAAGCCCCAAGCCCCTAACCCCAAACCAGGGTGGTACTACCATTCCCTGGGTGGTACACCATATTTCCCAACTTGTTCTGGACGTCGAGCCAGAGGGTGTGCTTGACCTTTTCCTGAACCCACAGATGCGGAGTATACTTTTTAACGGTCAGCCTGTGCTGCGTTGCATAAAACGCTCTAAGCTCCACGGAGTATTACAGAAGTCGCCAAAAGCGCTTGCAAAAGACGAGTGAGATGAGTTCAGAGTGAGAATGGGTTGGGATTTTGTACCGGATATCCATGCAATCCAGATCGGAAATTGGAATAATGTGGCATCGGCCCCTATCTTCCCACTGGCCTTAGACGCTAAAACTGGGATTAAACGCAAAAAAACGTGCCTTGCGCCTGCCTCAAGAAGATAGCATCATGGTTTTAGGCATGGCATGGCGCAGTGCCAGAATAGGCCAGAATGGGTGTTCCGGCCTTAAATACCGCCTTAACGCTATCTTCCCCCCTGGCGTTAATTTAGCGCTTAGCGCTTTTCAAAACCAGGCCTTATTCAGTGCGCCGGGGATATTACTGTGCTCTCTCTCACTCCCTCTCTCTCGTGCATCAGACAGGCACAATGACCGATGAAAAAAAAGTTGTTATACCGTAGTTTTGAGCCCCTGTCATTCAGAGGCTGTTGCATCATCCTACCTGTGCAGTGGGGGAGAAGAAAAGGAAGCGAGAGAAAACGATGATATTCTGCCCAAACAAATATTCACTGTGGATGTCCCCTACCAATGCCACACATGTGAAATATCCCAGCATGCATTGAGGCTAATACATTTCGACAAGAAATAGCAACCAAATCAGCCTAAATAGGATAAGTGGTAGATATAAATAATATTTATGTTAACACAACATGCAATTCTAGAACATTTCTATATTGGACAAAATAAAACATAAAAATCAAAACACAACCCTATGTGAAACATATATGTAATCCAGGTGGAATATATATCCCTCGCAAATACAACGTGATATAGATGAGTGACAGCCATAACGCTCCAGCAAGACTTGGCTTACTTCACACATACTTTTACAATAAAAACACATTTATGCAATGACTTTACATAATGTAGGCTATATTTATGTGCATCATTTAGCCTGTGCAGCAGGTAGTCTACAAGTTATAAAACTACCTGCCCTGACTGAGCCGAGTGGGGGTGCTTGTTCACTATTGTGAAAGTTATGTGTTTACAAACATAAAGATCATGGAATTGGATGGTATCAGGAATGTCACCGGTAGGCTATGGGGAGACCGGATCAGCCCTGCTGAACAGATCTGTATGTGCCTGGCTGTAGGTTGAATCATTTTATTCAGGCTAGGATCTGTGATGTGCTGAGATATCCAAATTGGCAGAGATGACAGCATAAAGCCGCAACCCGCGGACTGGATCAGTGGATCGGAGCTTCGAAAGGAAGAATGTCATTGAGTAACTGCAGTTCACCAATGAGCACAGTTGTGAATAATTCTATGCTTAAAATTCATGGTTATAATGCTTAAAGGAGAACTAACCTCCAAAACACTTTTTTTCAGCTTTTAACCAATATATATGACTTTGGGGGTGATGTGTGAAGAATTCTGGTCAGAATTTCCACATTTGACACCAAACTGTTGCCATTTGACCATTTGTATCATTTTTCAGCAGCATACCTGGCATAAGCGCCCCTAAGGGTCAAACAGTGCTTTTTTTTCTTTTCTCAAATGAATGGGATATTTGGTACAACCTGACGTCAGGTTGTCCCCAAAGACTATGGGATTTCAAGATAATTACTCCCCTACCCCCCCTGTACCCTTTCGGCTCCTCAGAACTCCAAGCCTATTCTTATTGAAGTTTGCTCTTAAAATACTGAACCAAACGTCGTCAAAGTTGGCACATGTCTTAATTATAGTTAGTTTCCCGCTGAATGTGTCATTACTTTATTGATATCTTACCTGGATAAGCTCGAATGATGATGTTTATATTATCAGTCCGAGTTGCAAGCTACTGTCTCCAGCCCAGGCAGGCGAGAGTCGTACTGTTACATGGACGAGCCCCAAGCTCCGCGGGCGCGCGCAGCAGAGCAGAGCTCTCTGTGGTCTGAGAGTAGAGAGAGCAGTCTGATATTTCCGCAAACAAATATGGTCGCAGTTTAGCGCACATGTAAAATATAACGCTATACTACGACGTGACAACGTGACAAAGCTTCTCTAAACACATCGGCTACTATCATTTCCCTGCATCCCTCCTACTGAGATTATATCGGTAATGATTTTGGACAGACTGAATGCGCGGAGGAGGCGGAGAGATCTGCAGCTCTGCCCTGAGTAGCCCTGAGAGACACTCGCCTCGCTCCGACTACTGTGCCTGTCTGTGAAAAGCGTCCTGTCCAGTCGCACCTTCGCAAACAGATGCGGGATTCCCTCAATCCTGTACCCAATCTCAGACTGTATTCTCTAAATCGCACACCAGCTATTTCTGTCTGTTTGTTTGTTGCTCCGTGAGGTTACAAGCGCCCCATGCTGTTTCGCCCCATGCTGTTTCGCCAGCCGGGGTCTGGCAGGAGGGAGGAGGCGCAGGCAGCCTGCACTGCGCTGAGAGGAAAAAACTTTTGCACAACTTTTAACAACAATCACGAAAAGCCCCCAAACTAAAATGAAAAAGGGACTATATGGCAACTTGGACGAGGGAATGACGTAGAGAAATCTCGCATTGTGTTACCCCAGAACGGGGGGTTTGTCGTATTGTGCGGTGTGCTGCTGTAACGAGCCCATGCCACTTTGCTCTCGTAACGTAGTTCAACACACTGCCATAGAGTTACATGCAGAAAAATAATTAAATTTCTAGTTCGCCACTGAATTACCAAATTGATATAACTTTCAACCATTTTGAGCAAAGCTCTTTCCATACAGGCCACCAGCGTTGGCTAATTGTTGATATTTATACAGATATGGCCCCTCTCAAATAAATTATTTTTGAGGCAATAGGCAAACTGTAATGGCGTCGATTTCCGAAAAAAAATCTGGACTTCAACACAGCCAAAGAGTCCAGTATAGACAAGAGCATATGTCATTTCTTGGTTTTTTCCATAGGTATTTTCAAATCACTGTTCTAATACATATCTAGGGGGTTAGTCCCCCTTTAAGGCCACGTGTAGCGCCGACAGGAAGGGACAGCGCCGGTCCACGCCCACTAATATGCGCTGCGCCTGGCGCTAATCGCTATAAGGCCAGTGGGACAATAGAGCCCATCATGTTTGTTTGTTTTTACTCTTTTTTTCCACACTGATTGGAAAACTTCAGATCAGAGTCACATGGGGACATAAATAATCGGAAATGGGACATTTTGATGTGCAGTGTAAATGCAGCCTGGCGTGTGTGTGTGTGTGTGTGTTGGATGCCAGGTGTGTGTGTGTGTGTGTGTGTGTGTGTGTGTGTGTGTGTGTGTGTGTGTGTGTGTGTGTGTGTGTGTGTGTGTGTGTGTGTGTGTGTGTGTGTTGGATGCCAGGTGGATCAGTGGTGGTTTCTGTGCCTGACCAGGCGGAGGCTCCTTCTGGAGGAAAGAGACTTACATCACAACATACCCCCCCCCCCCCCCCCAAAAAAAAAAACCCACCCCACCTCACCCCCTCTCCCCTATAGAGAGACACAGTGAAAATAGACTGCAGACAGAAAAGACTCAGAAAGCATGGGTTTTCAACTGTGGAGATATATATTCTATGAGACTGGATATATATATATATATATATATATATATATATATATATATATATATATATATATATATACATATACATATACATATACATATACATATATAGATATATATATATATATATATAGATATATACACACATATATATATATATATATATATATATATATATATATATATATATATATATATATATATATATATACATGTAGCCCTGATGTTACTGATATTTTAGAGGGACATTGCCCAATCAGTACTAGCGATGTCCCTGTAAGATGTAAATATATTGAACATCGGCACAAAATATCGGGCCGGTATTTTGTGCCGATGAATATGTTTACATTTCACCATTTTCCTGCCAAAAAGTAGGCTAGGCTATTCAATGTTTCCCACATCTGAACAAGCTTGAGACTGTCATGTGACACTAAACTCTCCACTGAAATGTTAAATTACTTAATTTACAAAAAAGCTTCTGGAATGAATTTGACAAGAAAAGTAAACATCTTGTTAAGTTTCCAGAATAAACTGGATCTGAAGAGGAACCTGCTGCATAGAGGTGATGATGATATCTGATATACTGTAAGCTCAATATCACTAAACCAATGGATCCTTGTCTCATCTGTTTAATAATCTATTTTAGTCTCGCCGGTACCAAAGTTTAATGCTATATTTATTAAAGGATAAAAAGCATAATTTTACACATCTCAAAATCTTATTTTTAATGCCTTTATTTTGGAATGGCCCTTACAAATGCCACTGAATTGGCCTTATGTAGTCTAATATTATATTATTTCATTTTAAACGGCTGATTACAAATACAAAAATATTTAACTGTTATTAGCAGTATTATAGGAATATAGTGATGGGAGATTTAGGAAGAAAAAGTTCAATAGGCTATAGAGTCGTCTGTTAAACTCAATTTAGGCTACAGCCACAGCCGAACATAAAGATGTACTCTGTGCAATAGGGTTAGATTATCATTATATACAATTATTATTAGATTACCTCACTGCATTATAATATTAGCCTCGAGTTTTCATTGGAGTTTTTTGCGCCAAAGAAGGTGCGTGACCAGTAAACACACACACACACACACACACACACACACACACACACACACACACACACACACACACACACACACACACACACACACACACACACACACACACACACACACACACACACACACACACACACACACACACACACACACGCCTATGCGCACGCACAAATACACGCGCGTCGCGCGCTCGCACGGCTTTCTGTGCGGTTTTGCTCCGTGCATTTTCCTCAGTCTGGTGAGAGTGTTGGGATTTAAAGAGACATTTTCGTTGCGTTTTATTTTTGCGCTGTTTATTATTTTTGCTTGTTATCGTTTCACTTCCACTCTGTGTTTTCTGTGCTACGCCTCAAGACTGAATATTACTGAAACCTAGCTATAGACTATTGAATAGGCCTTTGTTGTTGGATAATATTGGATATTTCCCTATAATGTAATACTGTGTGATATTAAATTAATTATGAAAAATAGAATAATATTAATATTATAGGCTATTAAATGGTGCATGCGCATATTGCAGTTTTATATGAGAAAAAAATATGTTCTGGGTTTATCAGCATAATGTCTATCTTATTGCTCTGATCATTTAAAAAAAACAGCATTGCGCCCAAATCAATAGTCCAGACAATATGAACCATACTACAGCTGTAATAATAACAGTGTGTGATCAGAGGAAATTGAGTCGCTGCAGCAGCAAAGGAGATATAAACCGCTGCAGCTAGACCCTTCTCACGGGGCCATTTTGTGACGAAAAGGCAGGGTAAACACAGGCGCAAGCCCAATCATGGAAGTTTGAAACCCTCATTAGTGTTTTGCTTGCACGTGTGTTTATTGCAGGGTCTATTGCAACTATAAACAAACTGAGAAAATGTGCTTAAAATGAATTTACGAAAATGTAAATTATGAACCTGACTCATTCATTGAACTGGCTAGTCTGTGTATACATATTATTATATGTGTTGTAATAATAATATAACTGAAACAATAATAATTACTAGAATACTAATATGATAGCCTAACTACTACAGCTGGAAAAATGTAGGCTATTATAATGATCAAATATGAATCCATTACATGGCTCTAAAGCAGAGGTTTTCAAAGTGGGCAGCAGGCCTCCCCATGCAGGGGGGCTCCAAGCAGTTTCAGGGGTTGCCCAGTGAATGGAAGTGGAAAAATGTGACATTATTATTATATTAGTTATCAAAAGTATATCTCATAGAATAGCTCTAAATGTGTGTGATTTGGTTAAATAGATAGTTCAGAGATATGACAGTAGTTTGGGGGAACTTGACAGCGTTTCCTTTCCAAGAATCAGAAACAAATAGATGCCTTCAGACAGAACTCTTTATGTATTTTTAATTGTTGTTGTTCAATTGTTGAGTGTCTGGGATCAAATAATATAATCATGATCCCATAGGATTCAGGAATTGAGTGAGGGGGCTTATTTTCCCAAGCTTTGTCTGGGGGAGGCCCACAGTCTCAGACTTTGCAAACCTCTGCTCTAAAGAAAATAGGCATATGATGTTATACAGTTATAGAAAGTATAATAGCCTACTAAGAATAATAGGTGACTATAAGTGTAACAATAACACATGTTATACTGACTCTGCTGTAACACAGCTATTGTTAGTGGTGAATGTTCATATACTGCACCATATATCGTCATAACAGTCACATGTTGGGATAAACAACACAGAGCAGGAATAGAGTTTTTTAGCCTGACACTAATCTTTATGACCATTATTTGTTCACAGCGGTAAGCAGCATCAAACAGGCGTGTGAGTTATGAAGAGAGGGGTTTCCAGGACAAAAGAAGTAACAAATGATATTATTATGATTATGATTATGATTATTGGTATTGTTGTTATTGTGTATATATATTTATTTATTTTGGCTTTCTGGGGATTTGTTGGTGTATTTTTCTCTCTCCATTATAGAGATTAAAGGACTATAAAATTGATTTTAACTGTTCAGATGAACTGCATAAAGATAAAGGTGTGTGTGTGTGTGTGTGTGTGTGTGTGTGTGTGTGTGTGTGTGTGTGTGTGTGTGTGTGTGTGTGTGTGTGTGTGTGTGTGTGTGTGTGTGTGTGAAGCCAAGCATGTTCAGTCTGTGTACAGTATATTGACGATTCAGATAGTTCTCTAATATCCCAGCAAACACTCCTGATGTTGTTGTAATATTCCAGCAAACACTCCTGATGTTGTTGTTGTTAATGCAAACCGTTGAGAGGTGTAATTGCGGTCCAGCGATATACAGTCTGGTAGACAGATCAAGCAGTGTCTTCCTTCCTTCTTCAAACTGATCAGAAAAATGACCACTTGCACATGCATTAGTGTGATAAGAACTATCTAAAATGATACAAACCGCCTTTGGGAAAAATTATCTGACGTGTACTGTGATTGTTTCGGTTGTCCATTTCCCCATCCACTAACATGGGGAGGCGGGCCTTGTGACCTATACTGGTACCTGCCGCCAGAGCGGCGATCTAACATGCAGCGGCTGCACTAAACGGGACCAGGTCCTCAGTCCATCTTTTATATGTCGATGGCTGAGACGTGAACCCCGGTCTCTGACGTGAAAGGCGAGTGCTTGCACCCCACCCCGAACACAAGGCCATACTTTCCACCATGCTATTACTTTAAAAATGACTTATAGGCCTATTTGAATTATCTAACCTAATACACACATTTTTGCCAGACCCAGGGGGTCGGCCTACAGGAGGCTTTGTCTGTTGGTCGGTCTGTCGGTCGGTCTGTCTGTCCCTCTTTTCCTCCCCAGCCATTCAGGAACGCTTCAGATTTCAACCACCAGGGGCAACAGAGCCCCGGCGCCATCTTAGTTTTTTTGGTTTAATTTAGGCCTCTACGGCAGCCAGGAGAGTCCCAAAAGCGGGCTACTAAGTTAACATAAGTTTTATTTATACAGTAACATGGCTTTTTTGTAAACTTATTGCTGTTGTCCGTTGGATTACTTTTAGGCAATGTTGTTGTTCTACATAACTTATTTCAGAGGTTTATTACTACACAAGCAGCATAGTAAATTACCTAAACTTATGAAATGCTGGATTCAAAGCCCTTCTGCCCATATTCTGTGCACTGACTGACAAGGGACAGGTGAATGTAATCAGACTGGAAGGTTTGCTGGTCTAGCCTATACACAAATCTACAACCAAATACCCCTATACACAAAATGCTACACACACAATATGCCTAAAATGATTTATACTTTTAACTTATAAAGTGGTTTGTAGGTGTGTTGCCTACTAGGAATTTGTTCCTTCTGGGTCTGGCAGAACCAGGTCTCCTGGTCTTGTTTGCATACATCCAGCACGTTACCATCCAGTGTTAGCTAAGCTGTCCCTGTCTTTTGCCGCATTCATGTGCTCAGTGCTCCTCAGATATATTGGATTTACCGTATTTACGAGTTGTGAGCACATGAACCTGCCCTTCAATGTAGTATTTACCAGTGGGAATGTCTGAGATTTCGATGCTACACAAGTTTCCGATGTTGTGACATTGCATGAGGATTCGGGACTACAACAATGGCGAGAAGTATGGAGTCCGTGGCACCAATTGACTGTAAAAAGTTATATATTTTGTTATTCTGTTCATAGTAGCTATCATAAATTTTTAGTAGTTGCACATTATGGCCTATCTAGCTACCATAATGACCCACTACTTGCTTTTAGTAAGAAAACACCAGCCACGAGAAAACAAGTGTCCATGTTTGTTGCTCTTTCCGACCAAGAGCACTTAAACAGGGTCCTATCGTAATTACCACGTCACCCCTGGTAAATCCGATATATCCGAGGAGCACAAGAATGCGGCATTTGTCTGTCTTGTATATACTGCACAGCTCGTTCAGATGCAGCCGTGCTCAGTTTGTCTGGGGCTGGTGGTTTATGTAGAGCTGAGATTTATTGCAGCTCATTATATAGCTGTTAGTTCGTGTGTTTGCTGATCCTGAGACATTTCTGTCTGAAAGTCTCTGCTGGTTTTGAAGCTAATCACTGACCTGTGGTCAGATCCGAAGGCTCTCCGCCTCTTTGAGAGGAGAAATCATTGGCGTTGGGTTTGTTTTCATGTGAAATACAAACTATACTTCCACTGATACAAGTTTCTGCCGGCCGATACTGATGGAGCTGATGAGAACTCATTTTACATCTCTGCAGACCAGGGATATTTACTCTCACCGTAACTTTGAAACAAAACCTCTTCACGTTTCTGTAAACAACATAAATTTGAATGAAAATGCCTTTCCAATGTTAAGTGCAAATAAAACAACTTTAGTTATCTTTAGGCAAGTAAAACAACTAAGGGGCACTTTACACGAGGACGGTTTCCTATGGAAACGGGGAATTATTTTATCGTTAGTCAGTATGAATGAAGTTTGGCAACATTCAGAATTAAGCTACACTGCGGCCAACTTCAGTTACATGTTCAGAACGTTACTGCTGCGAGGAGCCGATGGCTATACCCGGTCGGCATTTAATGTTAGTTACAAAAGCACGTCGACAGTGTTTTCTCACTGCCAGTAGCCTAACGACAGTAGGGTTGGACAGATCACAGTCAGCGCTCCCGGTCATCGCTGCTCGTTAAAGATTTCCAATAGTCGTTATTCTGATAAACTGGTCACATATATGTTACATTCTCACCCGACAAATATTAAAACTTTAAAACAGTTTGGGTTTTTTTTTGCTTGAAAAAAGCTTTTTGGCAATTCTAAATGACTGCGGAAGGCGGACTCTACTTCCGTGTTTAAAAACTGGAAAGACGATTACGAAATTACGTCATGCCCCAGCGTCCTTGCATGGGCAAAGAATAAGGTGATCACACTGCCACCTAGCGACCTGGCATGTACATTACGGCGTTTTAAAAATTCAACAGCGCTCATGTAAACAGGGACAAGGTGTGAAGGAAAAGGTGTGAAGGAAACGCTATTGTGTCGTTTCTTTCAGAAACTGTCCTCGTGTAAAGGGCCCCTTAGTTAAGGTTAGGGTTATGGTTTAGGTTTGGCTTAAAGGAGCACTCAACCAAAATGTTTTTGCACATGATCTCACACATATCCAAAAACTGTAAACCATTTTGCAGACATTCATTTAGTTTGCCAGATACTGAGAGTTGACTTGAGTTAACTTGTGGACCAATGATGTCATTCATGCACAAATGACATCACTGACAAGACTCATAATAATAAATATCTGCATAATGAGACTTTGGTTGGATGAAGTCTTGGATGTGACATTAGCTCTACCGTGGAAACCCAGAAATATCTGTGGTCTGTCCCACCGGTGGTCAGACTGATAAACTCTGTCCCACAGTCTTAGAGCGGGTTCACACCAGAAAGTCCGGGTCCTTGGTTCGGGCCAGAGAAGAGGATGATACATTGTTTCGTTTTTTCAGCTGGTTCGGTTTGCGTTCACAAAGCCAAAATCCACTAGTCCTGCCCACACGAACCAAAGTCACGTGGGCAGAAATCTCGTTCTGTTATCCACCTTATTTTTGTGAGGCTCCGCTGTAAAATAATTCTGGGAGCAATATGCTGACTAGAACGTGAGCAGCTGTGTGTTTACGCTGGCTTGACGCTGCCTGGATACTACTCTGCACTGTATGAGCGAGAAGCGCCCGGCTAGCGGGGTAATCTGGGTAATCTGCACTGCAGCCCATGACTGCAGCGCGTGCCTCCTCGCATCGCATTTCCTTGTTGAACTCCAACGTTAAAAGTTTGCTCGTTACAAAATAACACTAGTTTTGGGAATGTAGCCTAATAATGTTTTCTATCACATCCGCTAACCTGTTGCTCGTTGAACAAGTCGGCATTTATCAGCTCAGCTGCAACGTTTACAGATGGGTACATAGACGGGCTGTGTTGTGTCAAGCTAGACGTAACGGGGGAAGAGGAAGGACAGCAGAAGGAAGCAGCACCCATGGTGCATCATGGCCACCAAAAATAACCCTGCCAATAGTCATTTTTGTCTGTTTGTGATGTCGCTGGTAAAGAGACGAGATAAGCTAGCTAACTGCTACAGCTAGCAAGCAGCTTCTTCTTCAGCGGGAGCTTCCAAAACAGGAAATAACCCAAAAAATCAACACAAAAAACCACGTGCTTCCTCTGACTAGTCCGGGTGGGGTTCACACCAGAAATGGGCCGCTCCAGAGTTCGCTTGAGAGCGGACCGAGACCACCTCTCACAGGCGAACCAGAGCGCGGTTTTTAGTCCGCACCAGAGTTCGAGTAGGAGCGTTCACACCGACCCTATGGACCGTACAAAAGGGGAAAGGTCCGATAGACCGGACTAAACAAGGCTGGTGTGAACCCGCCTGTTGGAGAAAAATATAAGTTCCATGCTATTTCCTAATCAATAAGCTATAAGCTATAATTGCATGTTGGATTCGAAATCCAATGGGGTTTCCCCGCACAGGTTTGAATCTTGTTCGTGACGCCAATTGATAGAGAATGGAATTTCACCATTCCTCATCCGCATTATAATGATTCAAACAGCTTATATAAACCAAATGAATGAAACCAAGAGCCAGAAAGATGTCTTATGAAAGTATATTTAAAACCATACATTCTCTGCAATATGTATTGTCAGAGGGCTGAATCTCAATGTACACATTCTGATACGTTATACAGAGTCCAAATATTCAGCAAATGGCTGACAGTTGACATATGCTTTATACTGTAAGGAGGAAGAGCAGAGAGGAGGGGTATGAACTTTGGAAATGTGTGAGCGTCGTGCAGGCTCCTGTCTGTATCAGTTGTTATGGAACATGACGCACTGACCAAGGTCTCAGCAAAAGGAGCAGTCCTATATGTGTGAGATGTCATGGGCCAGAGCAAAGGGGAGAAATCTCCTGCTTGATTATCTAGTTATGTGTCTCTGCATAGTGCAAATATGCATTTGTGAGATGTCTTATGACTAATGAATAGTGAATGAATAGCATTAATTATGTGTATGCAACTATAGCTTATAGCTTATTGATTAGGAAATGGCATGGAACTTATATTTTTCTCCAACACCGCCCTTAGTGGTCAAACTGATAGACTCTGTCCCACAGTCTTAGTGGTCAGACTGATAGACTCTGTCCCACATTCTTACAGCCCGAACACACCATACGCCGCAGCTATGCTGAAGCTACACAGCGCGGAGGCAGTTTAATTTCAGCATCCTTGTTAACAGGCGAGACCGATCACACCAGCCACACGCCACGCCATGCTGAAGCCACGCGGAAGCTACGCTGCAAGAGGGCTGCAGCGATAGTTTCAGCTTCTGTTCTATTTTTCGCGCTGCACGGGAGCAGCCAGACATAAAGTCAATGCAAGTTGTGAGCGGGGGGAGGGCAGCGCCGAGCGAGGCGCTGAAGAAAAGCGAGTGTTTCTGGTGTGAATGGCAAGGCTGCTGCTGGAAGCTTCCGTGAAGCGCTGCTTCAGAGAAGTCTTGGTGTGAACCAAGCCTTAGTGGTCAGACTGATAGACTCTGTGGTCTGTTCCATAGTCTTAGTGGTCAGACTGATAGACACTTTGGTCTGTCCCACAGTCTTAGTGGTCAGACTGATTCACTCATAGACCCTGTGGTCTGTCCCACAGTCTTAGTGGTCAGACTGATAGACCCTGTGGTCTGTCCCACAATCTTAGTGGTCAGACTGATTCACCGATAGACTCTGTGGTCTGTCCCAGAGTCTTAGTGGTCGGACTGATAGACCCTGGGTTCCCAGATTGGGTAGGCTTACAAAATAGAACATGTCAGACCCGGTGTAGTCTTTCTCACTGGAAGCAGGCTGCGTGTCACTCTCAAATGCCTCCGCCGCTGTGAATCAACACCAACAAAGCTACCTAGCAAGCTAACAACCTACACACTGAAAATAGCAAGTTTTGACGATTTGAATTGTGCAATAAAACAGGCCTGCTTGCTACTTTCGGTGGATGGTTGTAAAGGTAACAGAGCCTTTTTTCCCCGCTATAGGAGAGTGAGAGTAAAGGGAGCCAGACTCTCTCCTGTGCTGGTGCAGCGTGAAACAGTCTGGCAAGTGAGACTAGACACGATGTGTACACATGATGGAGGCCAAAGTTAAGGAGTCTACCTAACACAAGCAAAGATCACACCGGGCCTTCAAACAACACCAGCAAAGATCACACCGAGCCTTCAAACAACACAAGCAAAGATCACCCCGGGCCTTCAAACAACACCAGCAAAGAACACCAGCAAAGATCACACCGGGCCTTCAAACAACACCAGCAAAGATCACACCGGGCCTTCAGACAACACAAGCAAAGATCACACCGGGCCTTCAAACAACACAAGCAAAGATCACACCGGGCCTTCAAACAACACCAGTAAAGATCACACCGGGCCTTCAAACAACACAAGCAAAGATCACACCGGGCCTTCAAACAACACAAGCAAAGATCACACAGGGCCTTCAAACAACACAAGCAAAGATCACACCGGGCCTTCAAACAACACCAGCAAAGATCACACCGGGCCTTCAAACAACACCAGCAAAGATCACACTGGGCCTTCAGACAACACAAGCAAAGATCACACCGGGCCTTCAAACAACACAAGCAAAGATCACACCGGGCCTTCAAACAACACAAGCAAAGATCACACCGGGCCTTCAAACAACACCAGTAAAGATCACACGGGCCTTCAAACAACACAAGCAAAGATCACACCTGGCCTTCAAACAACACCAGCAAAGATCACACCAGGCCTTCAAACAACACAAGCAAGATCACACCGGGCCTTCAAACAACACAAGCAAAGATCACACCGTGCCTTCAAACAACAGGGCCTTCAAACAACACAAGCAAATATCACACCGTGCCTTCAAACAACACAAGCAAAGATCACACCGGGCCTTCAAACAACACAAGCAAAGATCACACCGGGCCTTCAAACAACACAAGCAAAGATCACACCGGGCATTCAAACAACACCAGCAAAGATCACACCGGGCCTTCAAACAACACAAGCAAAGATCACCCCGGGCCTTCAAACAACACCAGCAAAGAACACCAGCAAAGATCACACCGGGCCTTCAGACAACACAAGCAAAGATCACACCGGGCCTTCAAACAACACAAGCAAAGATCACACCGGGCCTTCAAACAACACCAGTAAAGATCACATCGGGCCTTCAAACAACACAAGCAAAGATCACACAGGGCCTTCAAACAACACAAGCAAAGATCACACTGTGCCTTCAAACAACAGGGCCTTCAAACAACACAAGCAAATATCACACCGTGCCTTCAAACAACACAAGCAAAGATCACACCGGGCCTTCAAACAACACAAGCAAAGATCACACCGGGCCTTCAAACAACACAAGCAAAGATCACACCGGGCATTCAAACAACACCAGCAAAGATCACACCGGGCCTTCAAACAACACAAGCAAGATCACACCGGGCCTTCAAACAACACAAGCAAAGATCACACCGGGCCTTCAAACAACACAAGCAAAGATCACACCGTGCATTCAAACAACACCAGCAAAGATCACACCGGGCCTTCAAACAACACAAGCAAAGATCACACCGGGCCTTCAAACAACACAAGCAAAGATCACACCGTGCATTCAAACAACACCAGCAAAGATCACACCGGGCATTCAAACAACACAAGCAAAGATCACACCGGGCCTTCAAACAACACAAGAAAACATCACACCGGGCTAAGACAATATTATTGTGTTCTAATTGGAAGGATGGAGCTCAACTGGGAGGGGGGAGTTAAAGAAGAGAGGGAAGGAAGGAAAGGGTTGGGGGGTGATGGGGGGCCGACACCACTTTGCACTTTGACAATGGGATTTGGTGAGTTTGTTTAACCCGACAGGCCCGCACCGAGCGCACCCTCTACACACTCATTAAACCGATTATTCACGACCCGTCGACTGTTTTCTGTTCCTTCACACGAATACCCCCCCAAACCAACACACACACACACGCATACATACACGCACGGGCGCACACACACACACACACACACACACACACACACACACACGGTCAGTCTTTTTCATGGTAAAGGCCTCACTTCTGCTAGTTAGTTATCACCATGGACCTATTATAAGATGGACTGGGCATTGGTCCCGTTCAGTGAAGCCGCTGCATGTTAGATCGCCGCTCTGGCGGTTGAATCCAGTATTAGGTCACAAGGCCCGCCTCCCCATGTTAGTGGATGGGAAAATCACAACCGAAATAATCACAGTATACGTCAGATAATTTTTTTCCAAAGGTGGTTTGTATCATTTTAGATACCGTAGTCATTATCATGCCTGTCCAAGTGGTCATTTTTCTGATCAGTTTGTTTTTAAGTAGTTATTTGACATATAAAAAGGGATAAAAATGGATGATTGACAGCTGTGGCAGCGAGTCTCAAGCCGTCATTGGCTGGACAGGCTCTTCACATTATAGATCTATCGTCATAGACAAGACACACGGCTTCAACGTTATCTACGCTGCCTGGAGGTCGGGGTGGATCTGCTGGGTGTGTGGGGCCGGGAGATGGGCTCTTAGCCTGGGTAGTGCAGGCCTGGAGGTCGGGGTGGCTCATGGGTTGGCTGTGCTGGCTACCAGACATACAGTATTTCCGCTATTAGTGGCCCCTATTCAATTACAGGCCTCTGCTCTAATATAGGACGGGGGCACGGCCTGCGCGGACAAATACAGGCCCCTCCCTCAATACAGGCCGGGTCAAAAAAAACAAAACGAAGGAGCAAAAACTACGGTGAATACGGTACTGTAAATTTCCCATAACACAACGCATCTACCGTGTGACGTAACCGGACGTAACGCAGAGACCAAACGAACCAGACGAAAGTTTGACGTTAAGTTTAAAGAGAGCGTTGTGCAAGTGTGATGTGGAATCAGCCCTTCAAGCAGAGCCTGCACGATGCCTACGACGAGTGGATAGCTGGGGACGCAGATAAGCAGTACACAGCTGGAGGTGGAAACCTAAAAGCGCCTGCTCGACGCCTGCTTGTGGACTGGGTGATCGCAGCCTGGGACAAGCTGGACAAGGATCTGATCAAAAAGTCCTTCCAAGTTTGTGGACAGTCTGTGAAAACTGACGGGAGTCAAGACAACCTCATCCACTGCTTCAAGCAGGGACAGCCCTGCGCCGCTGAGGCTCTCGCCCAGCTGCGTTAGCGGGACCAGGAGAACAGACAGGCAGCCGAGGATGAGGAAGATGAAGAGGAACTGGTCAACAATGAACTTGTTGTTCTGAATGATGAGGATGCGGAGGATACCGACATACTAGATGAGGAGGAGGAGGATACTGAGTGAGTGAGTGACCACCAATATTTACCGTATTTGCGTTGTTTGGTTTTATGCAATATTTTGCAATAAAAGTCATGAAAATAAAGGAGTATGTCCATGAGAGTTTAATATTAAGAAATAAAGGCCTCACTCGAATACAGGCCTCTGCTCTAATATAGGACGGGGGCTCTCTGCGGCTCAGTAAATAAAGGCCCCGGTTACTATTAGCGGAAATACGGTATCAATGGAGTGCAATAAAAATAACTTTGTTTTGAGAAAGGTGCGCGAGGAATTAACGTTGGTTGGGGACTGAAGTAAGTTCAGAAAATATGTGTTTTACGAGTTACTCCAGCTACGTTATAGGTACACAATGGTTTTAACATGCAGGCTAGCAATGGCGTTAGCCGCTGTTTTTCATTATTTATCGGCTTAATATTACTATAACTTAACAACCGATAACGATAGCTGGAATAACACAATAATACACATATTTTCAGAACTGACCAGGTTGTCCAACTCACAGGAAATGTGTTTTATAACGTTAACTCCTGTCCCGGGTATAAGATGAGGCCTAGTTTTTATATGTGCATTGCTTTGCTGCTTGTTTTTCGATTATTTTTTTGTAAAGCACCTTGAATTGCCTTGTGTATGAAAGGTGCTATATAAATAAAATTTGACTTGACTTTTGACAAGCACCGTTAGCTCATCGCTAACGGATTAGCATCAGATACAAACAGACGTTTTATTTTTTGTAGGCTATTAAAGCAACAAACGTTTTTATATGCATATCTGGGGGAAATGCTTTGACTGTGGGGATGTTCGTTCTTCACAAGCTCCTCTCTTAGGGGCCCTTTACACGAGGAGAGTCTCTGGAAGAAACGACACAATAGCGTTTCCTTCACACCTTTTCCTTCACACCTTCTCCCCGTTTACATGAGCGCTGTTGAATTTTTAAAACGCCGTAATGTACATGCCAGGTCGCTAGGTGGCATTGTGATGGTCAACGGGGCGTTGCTCGTCACTCCACGGACGCTTCTACATGACGTCATTTCGTAATCGTCTTTCTGGGTTTTAGACACGGAAGTAGATTACGGTTACCGTAGTAATTTTTAGACTTGCCAAAAAGCTGTTTTCAAGCTAAAAAAAACCCCAAACTGTTTTAAAGTTGTAATATTCTTCAGGTGAGAACGTTACATAGATGTGACCAGTTTATCAGAATAAGCCTATTTGGAAATCTTTAAGAGCAGCGAGGATCGGGAGCGCTGGCTGTGCTGACACTGTCTACTGTGTAGGCTGCAGTGAGAAAACACTGTCGATGTGCTTGCCTAACGTTAAATGCCGACCGGGTAGAGCCATCGGCTCCTCGCAGCAGCAGTAACGCTCGTTATGAACATGTAACTGAAGTCGGCCGCAGTGTAGCTTAATTCTGAATGTTGCCAAGCGTGTGTCATGTGTGCAGGCACGTCAGAGTTTCTGGGAAGACTATCGTTTCTAAACGATTACATGGAGCGCTCAGCGGGAAGCGTCACCAACAATTCCACTCTAGAGGGTGGTTTCAAAATCTGTTGTTTCCTAAGCGCAAATTCGCCGTCGCCGTCTTAACGGGAGGCACTAACGATAAAATAATTCCCCGTTTCCATAGGAAACCGTCCTCGTGTAAAGTGCCCCTAAGTAACGATATACCAGGCAATAGACCAGGCAGCCTGGCTCACGCACTAAACACACTGTACCGGGGGGGTACAACAACGTAGTCTCACGGTTAGATTTGTTAAACCAACATTTGCGCCAAAAGAAATGTAATCATAAAGTTAATCAAAATGCCACGGAAAGATTAGGCTAATCAACACAGAGCTGTTCATCCGAGAATTTCCCCCAGTGAGAGGCTGAGAGCCAAGCAGCCAGGCACGTGCACACATAGACATGAAAGGGGGCTTGAGCCCCTGCCTTTTTTTCAGTCTGTAAAAAGTGCCTTTTTTTTTTTTTTTTTTTTTTAATTATAATACATTTTTCATTTTCATTCCAACAACACATGAACAAAACAAACAGCTCAGACACATGAAAAAATAAAATAAAAAGTGCCCTTTCCTGACCATGAATGCATTTCTAATGGTGCTTTGTATGGAAATGGCCCTTTCCATGCCATCACTGAAGGCAGCATTCAAAGAGAAATGCCTTTTCCGAGCTCTCTTGGCCTTGAATGCACCATTTGTAATAGGCCTCTGCATGGAGCAGTGTTTTTCTAAACCGCCCCTGAAGGCACCAACCCAAAAACGCACGTGGCCCATCCCCACCCACTCCAGCAGTGCGCACTCCACTCAGCCAGAGCAACCATGCAGACGGACAGCAGCAGCACAGGCGCACACAGTCTGACAGATATATCAGTCAGTCAACATGAATCAGGTATGTATGTTTGTCAAAGTCTCATCCTAAAATGAGATATTCCTCTAAATCTGGTTAAAATCGGAATATTTAAAATGAGTTATACCCCTAAATTGGCCTTCAAATTGCCTCAAATTTCTGTAGTGCCCTTTTATGAATTTGAGCCCCTGCCCCTCTAATGTTCTCTGCACGTCCCTGCAAGCAGCCCTGGCTCCTCTTGCGGGCTGCTCTCAGAGCACGGCCTGAGAGCAGCCCGGAGGTCTGGCTGATACAACTCAATCTCCGACAACGGAGAACGTTACAGGCGGCACTACCAACAACACTATACCAGCAAACAACGTTGCGTAAAGCGTCAAGGTTAGATTTGTAAAACCAACATTTGCTCCAAAAGGAATTAAATCATAAAGTTAATCAAAATGCCATGAAAACATTAGGCTAGCTTAGTCAACAGCAATCCCCCCAGTGAGGCTGAAGGTGAGTGAGGCCTGCCTCCACTTCCGGCCCGCGCTGAGAGCCAATGCTGAGAGCACTCAGCAGCAGCCCGGAGGTCTGAAATCTCCGAAAACCAAAATCAGATTTTCGTACAGGCGTCATTTTGATAAACTGATCTCATAGTGGGAATCTTCCTGGTTACTTTTGGCGAGACAAAAAATATTACAACTTAAAGTGTCATATTTACAGAGCTAGACTGTATATAAATACACAACGCACTGTGCGCATTCTAGAAACAGCAGCTCTTCATGAGAAAGTTCAGAGGGGCGTGGAGCTCTCAGAGGTTCTAAATCAAGGGAGCTACTGCGCAGACTCTGGTTCACTGATCTGGCCGGATTCTGGCTTCAATAAAACATACAGGGAAGAGATAGGGACACTCTCTCCATTGGTGGTTATCACTCTGTATTACATACCAACATCGTCCTATATCACATGTACTTTGCTGTGTGCTAGAGTACTCTGTATACCATGGAGTACACTACTACATGTACTATGTAGTATATTATATACAATCGACTATATATTCTGTTATACAATGTAAGTCATGTACTATACACTATAGCCTACCATGGTCTGGGTGCACACTCCATACTCGACTTCTGATTGGCTGCAAGATGTAGTGACAGCGTTTCCGCTATCATCCTCTCATTCCCACAAATAACGTAGCCTACAGTGTTGTGTAGTGGAAGCGATCATCTTGCTCTATAATGATCAGAACGGGTGTTGTTTAGAAAGGGAGATAAACAGCGGACTTTTCAGTCCATCTTGCAAGACACTATTTTCTTAGTTAAGCTATTTCCCTGCATACGGCAGATACTTCCTTCTTGGAGTTTCAGAATAAAGCGCCTCTGCTTCTAACATGAAATAATGGGCTACATGCACAACTCCACTAATTAGTACAGCTTCTTTATTTCCTGTCATCACTATTAGTCTAGTAGGAACGGGGGGTCCCCGCGCACCCGAAAGATATATTTTTCTAACATAGATTTTTGTACTCCTCAAGGTGTCTAATAAACACATTTTGTTGTTACCCCATTGAAATAGTGTCCCTGGGTGCGTTTGGCGGCCATCTTTGCGGGCATATTGCGATGTCTGATGAAAATGGATAAGGGTCATAACTTTTGAACTAGACATCATACAGAGACAAATGACACCACTTTTCTGTATGATTTCTGCATGAGGAATTGATTGAGAGGGTTGTTTTAATGATTTTAACAGGTTTGGTATAGTAAAACTCAAAAACATTTGAAAAAAGTGTCTAATTTACTCTCAAAATCTTGCAAAAGAAATCTATCTACATATTAGTCCATGGGCCAGAAGGGTTGGGAATAATGCTCATATTGATTTTTGGCAAGGTATACATCTCTAGAGTTAGAAAATATGTGAGAGCATTGCACCAATGGTAGCTAAATGTGTGTTATCACTCGATTTATAACACCATGCAAAACACACTTTTCAAACCTAATAGTTGCGGGACTTAGGGACATTTGAGGCTACGTTCATGCAAATCAAGTCTAAAAGCACCAGATTTTGCCCAGAATTAGCCCAGGGCATGCTCTAACAATTGAGCCAGAGTGCCCGAGCCGGTGACCCCCGGGGTCACCATGGCGGCCAAATCCAATATGACCACTGTCCGAAAAAGATTTTGGCTATAACTTTTGAAAGAGATGAGCTAGAAATACAGACTTGGTGTCTATCTTATATTTTTTTACCATTAGAAAGGTGTTGGAATGCTTATCTTTACTAATGAAGATGTGTGTGGACCCCTAATCTGCATATTTCCAAGATGGCGGCTACCTGAATATGAGTTTTACCATAACTGTTGATGCTTTTAGTAAACTCGGTGTCCATTTTATGGTTTTTGAGTTTTAGAAACACATTGTAATACTCAGATTTATGATTTAATCTATCTATAGCACTCTACTTTGCATAGTAAGTAGGCTACCAATATGGCTGCTATCCCATTTCTTTTTTACATACACTTCTGTAGTTGTAAGAATGAGTTACCATCAAACTGGTGGAAACAAGCAATCTACAGTATTTATCTTACATATTTCATTGAAACAATTAGACAAGTGAGTAACACTGAGGTATGTCCATGGGTTGGGGGGGTTAAGTTAGATTGAGTGTAAAGTGTTTTTTGTTTATATCCTTATATCCACAGCCAGATTAATCAAATATTGTTGTCTTGACCTCATTGTTGGTACAGGCACTCTTGCATCCACATTGAGGTGCCACGGGCTCCAGCTTTACAGTATTCACAGCACCCACTACATGACCTTTTGCAGCTGCAGCAGAGAATGATGACTCAGGCTTTACTGGCATCTGGAAGATGGGTCCAGTAAGGTTCCCAAGTCTTGGTCATGGAGTCCCAGTACCAGCCCCACGTACTGAACTCTGGATATTTTGCTGGACAGAGGTTGCTGATTCCAGTAGAAGCTGGTCTGCAGCAGTCCCCATTTGACATGCTGAATCAGTGCATCTTGGGTGGGAGGCAAGTTCTCAAGGGACTTGGTACCATTTGAGAAAAGCTGATGTCTGGCTTCATCTACTTGGCTGGAGACACAGCTCTTGCTGGACATGACAACAACCATAATGCTTCCAGTCTTTGGACATCGACATCTGAGTTGATCGGTTCAGGCTCCAAGGTGAAGGCGTCCACAGTCTCAGTGAGATCCGCATGTTGCTTCCCAAGCTGCCCATCCACTTCTTTTCCCATAGCCCTGGAAGGCTGATGTAGTATCACATCCTTTTAGCACATGGAAGAGATGTAATGCCAGTGATCTCTGGGGACCAAGAACATTGCAGATTTTGTGAACATAAATGTACTTTCCACATGTGAAGCCGATCCAGTGCTCTGTGAGGCCTAATGTGTAGAAGAAGCGTATTGCAATTATTACAACATCACTGTCGGACGTATGGATCCTGAGTTTCTATGGCTACTGGCCCAGCATGTGCCAGGTGCTATAAATCATTCTACTGTAGTGTCTGCTTCAGGATGGTTACAAGGCTGAAGTGCAGATATGTCATATTCAGATCTGTTGTAAAGTACAACATCCTTCTTGGTAGAAAGGAGGAGTTCATCCCAAAACCCTGGTCGCCCTCACCTTGGGGTTGTCATGTACAGCAAAAGCTGTGGCTCCAGCCAAGTAGATGATGCTAGACATTGGCTTTTTTCAAATGCATCAAGAGAACCTGCCTCCCACCCAAGATGCACTGATTCAGCATGTCAAATGGGGACTGCTGCAGGCCAGCTTCTACTGGAATCAGGCAACCTCTGTCCAGCAAAATATGCAGAGTTCAGTACATGGGGCTAGAGAGCTGCGCGGGCCTGAAATCTCGGCCCGAGCCCTCCCCGACCCGTGACATGTAGGCCCGTGCCCGACCCGGCCTGGATGAGTCATGAAATTAATTGGCCCGAGCCCGTTGCGAGGCCCGACATCAATATCACGATATGACGACACATCTCTTTCTCCCTCTCTGTACATGCTGCCGCGCCGCTGAACTCGTTGGTCCAAAACGTTGCTAGACTGTGTTGCCTATAAAGACAAACACTGCAGCTTTCTCTCTGTCTCTCTCTCCCCCTCTCACACATGCTACCGTGGCCTATCAAAATCCACACATATTGTCTCGAGAAAGAGAACGTTAGATCGTTTAATTGCCAACAGCAACAATGCCCACAAATGCCCAAAAAAGCATATCGAAATTAAAACAGCAGACTTACCGTTTATAGCTGCATTGAATAACATCACATTAGTGTCCTCACAATGTATGGTAGATGGGTTCGTTTTGAACAGGTTGAAATGAGCTTTCCCTACTGCAGTGGGGACTGTTTAACTCTCCCCTCGCAAACTTTGTTTTATGTCCATCGATCTTATTTCTCTCTCTCACGACACGGACACGGACACACGGCTTGTTTTGTTGTTGTTTTTTACGCTGACAGTGACAGCATGCTGACTGAACGGTGGATTGTGGACTGGAGTGGCAGACTAACGTCACGGTGAGGGTGTGTGTGTCTGTGTGTGTGTGGCTGTGGCTGGGCGAGTGTCTGTGCAGTGTGCGCTCCTCCTCTTTGTGTGACTGCTCTGCTGTGTAAAATCAAGCGAGTAATACAACGTTATTTTATTTAATTATTGAAAAACGGCCCGACCCCGGCCCGGCCCGGACCTATTAATTAAAAATAAATAAAAAACGAGCCCGGCCTTGGCCCGTATTGGCAGGCCCGAGGGGCCCGCGAGGGTACCCTCGGGTTTGCAGCTCTCTACATGGGGCTGGTACTGGGACTCCATGACCAAGACTTTGGAACCTTACTGCACCCATCTTCCAGATGCCAGTAAAGCCTGAGCAATCATTCTCTGCTGCAGCTGCAAAAAGTCATGTAGTGGGTGCTGTGAATGTTGTAAAGCTGGAGCCCATGGCACCTCAATGTGGATGCAAGAGTGCCTGTACCAACAATGAGGGTCAAGACAACAATAGTTTAGTAATCTGGCTGTGGATATAAGGATATAAACAAAAACCACTTGTCATCTGAAGTCTTTTATGCAAAATCAGTCACCCTGGTAAATCAAAAGGACTGAGCACTTCTAACTCAATTCAACCTATGGACATAAGTAGGCTACTACTCACTTGTACATATAGGCACCAATATTTTGTTCTGTTGTTTTTGTTTCTGATATTGTAATATTTTGTTCAAATTCTAAACACCTTTGATCAGTATTGATAGCATTTCACATTTATGGAGAGCATTGATGCACAGACTGGCTATTACCTGTATCAATGGGAATGGGTTATACTCTATTTGTCTAATTGTTTCAATAAAATCTGTAAGATACATACTGTAGATTGTTTGTTTCCACCAGTTTGATGGTAACTTATTCTTACAAGTCTACACTCAATCTGGGTGAAAGTGTATGTAAAAAATAAATCGGTTAGCGGCCATATTGGTAGCCTACTTACTATGCAAAGTAGAGTGCTATAGACAGATTCAATCATAAATCTGAGTATTACAATGTGTCTCTAAAACTCAAAAACCATAAAATGGACTCCGAGTTTACTAAAAGCATCAAGAGTTATGGTAAAACTCATATTCAGGTAGCCGCCATCTTGGAAATATGCAGATTAGGGGTCCACACACATCTTCCCTAGTAAAGATAAGCATTCCAACACCTTTCTAATGGTCAAAAAACATAAGATAGACACCAAGTCTGTATTTCTAGCTCATCTCTTTCAAAAGTTATAGCCAAAATCTTTTTCGGACAGTGGTCATATTGGATCTGGCCACCATGGTGACCCCGGGGGTCACCGGCTCGGGCACTCTGGCTCAATTGTTAGAGCATGCCCTTGGCTAATTCTGGGCAAAATCTGGTGCTTTTAGACTTGATTTGCATGAACTTAGCCTCAAATGTCCCTAAAAGTCCCGCAACTATTATGTTTTGCATAGTGTTATAAATCGAGTGATAACACACATTTAGCTACCATTGGTGCAATGCTCTTACATATTTTCTAACTCTAGAGATGTATACCTTGCCAAAAATCAATATGAGCATTATTCCCAACCCTTCTGGCCCATGGACTAATATGTAGATAGATTTTTTTTGCAAGATTTTGAGAGTAAATTAGACACTTTTTTCAAATGTTTTTGAGTTTAACTATACCAAACCTGTTAAAATCATTAAAACAACCCTCTCAATCAATTCCTCATGCAGAAATCATACAGAAAAGTGGTGTCATTTGTCTCTGTATGACGTCTAGTTCAAAAGTTATGACCCTTATCCATTTTCATCAGACATCGCAATATGCCCGCAAAGATGGCCGCCAAACGGACCCATGGGACACTATTTCAACGGGGTAACAACACAATTTGTTTATTAGACACCTTGAGGAGTACAAAAATCTATGTTAGAAAAATATATCTTTCGGGTGCGCGGGGACCCCCCGTTCCTATTGGATAACCTGATTAATGTCAGGTGTGCTACAGTCACAACAATGATCAGGCACACCTGATTAATCAGTTCATCCAATAGTGTAGGCCAGGAAATAAAGAAGCTGTACCTACTAATTTCAGGAAGTAAAGAAGTTGTGCATGTAGTGTATTCAGGCATCTCACAACACACACACAGCAGCGGCGCTAGCTAGCCACTACGTTAATAGGAAAACACACGCGCTATCAGTGCACAGCAGCGCACACACACAAAACCTCACCCACTGTCAAAATCCCAACACTCCCGCCCAGCCGCCCCATTAGCAAATAGCATTTTGGACAAACCTGATGTAGCCTACCTCTCTAGACTGACCAATCAGAAGCACAAGCAGTAGGCTACTAGCAATTTAGTTTGTGACAAACTTTCAAACCTCGTTTGGCAGTGTTACCAAACTAATTTATAAAGTGACAGGTCAATATTCTTAACTCAGAGGATTTAACCAGGGGTTACAATTAATTGCGTTGGGAGATCATTTAGACTCAGGATACGGTGTCCTGCAGATTTTAATTTAGGCCTACAGGTTTTTGATGAATTTTAAAGGCCAATGTCCTGCAATTACGGGGCAACGGAAAGGCTGCCTATAGTGAAGCTGTCTGTTCACCATTACATTGTATAGTGTAATGTATATCTAACATGTATATAGTTAGTAGTACAAATGTTTATAGTAGGCTATACAACATTTGTACTACTATGAACTATATAGGCTACATGTATCATCTGCTGCATACCCAGTACAAATATTCTACACAGTATACACTATTATAAACCAGGGGTTTTCAGATGGGAGACGGGCCTCCCCAGGGGTGCTCCAAACAGTTTCAGTGGAGGCTCATGTGAATGGATGTGAAAGGATATGACATTAGTATCAAAAGGAAAACAGAATAGCCTAAACATGTGTGTGATTTGGTTACTATAAAGTTAAACTTAAAGAGATAATTCATGGATTCAGTAGTTTTGTGGAATTCTACTGTTTTTCGCACTTTGTCAGAGTCAGAAACAAATAGGTGCCTTCAGACAGACCTTTTGTAGGCTATGTATTTGATGTAATCTTAAGTATATCAAACTACAATATGAAGCTATCTCTATCTCTTTGTCTGAGGGGCGGCCCACAGTTTCAGACTTTGAAAACCAATGCATACACCATACTATATTCCATGTAGGCTACCTATTGTGGATTATATAGACTCCAATACAGTGTGTACTATGTGTTATGTAGTACATACATCAACCATTCCCGGGGCCCACTTGCAAGTAGGCCGCCAAATCATTTGCAAAACTTTATGACTTTAGTGGAAAAAAAAGAATGATGATGATGATGATGATGATGATGATTATATTATGATTATATTATGACAATAATGATTGTTGAATGTTATTTGTGTTATTTAATTTGTAATCAATTATTTGTTAATTAGCCTATTGCAGACTGCCACTCACTTTTAGTTTCTGATTTCTGTGTGGTGCTGATGAACAGCTCATTTTATCTTAAAATAAGAAAAGTGTTCTGAGAACGCATTATTTGACCTCTTGTTTGGGGTCAGAAGTGGGCCATCAACATTTTTGAGATTTTCAAGTGGGCGGAAAAGCTGTTCTCCATAATGTATTCCGGTATCCATATACCAAAGCCTGAATTTACTATTCTGTACTATACATACTATAAGTCAGGGGTGTCCAAACCTTTTTGAATGGGGGCCAGATTAGATAATTTGAAAATGCCGGGGGTCCAGGTGCTTCTCGCATCATATGGGTTATAAAAAAATAAAATAAAAAATCACATACAATTGTACTTTGTTTACCATCTGAAAACATTAGTTCTGCATGTGTTCTACCTGGTGCTTCTACAAACTGTATGATAGTGCTGTCATCGTTAGGTGAAGGGGAAAATGCTAATTTAACTTGCTTGATTAACCAATACTGTGTGGAGGGTGGCGGCCACTAGTATACAGTATTTTGAGAGACAACCCGAGGGCCACTTATAATCTGTCCAAGGGCCGCAATTGGCCCCAGGGCTGGACTTTGGACATGCCTGCTATAAGTGATACATTCAAAATATGTACTGTGAACTGTATACTATACACTGTATAGTATACAGTTCACAGTATACTTTATACTGCAGGCTACAGTATATAATACCAATTATACTGTATATATAGTATAGAGTATAATTAGTACTACATAGCCTACTGTATAATTCGTATATGATATACTTTGTACACTTTAGCCTATATAATTTGTACATACTATGTACTACAATAGAGTGTACTTCATCTGTGGTATATAGGCTACTTATGTAATATACACACTATACATACTATACTACAACTATACTGTTTAGATTTTCATTCAAAAAGCTACAACTAACACGTGTGTGTGTGTGTGCGTGTGTGTGTGTGTGTGTGTGTGTGTGTGTGTGTGTGTGTGTATGTGCCTCATCTGGACCAATCAGATCCAGATTAGCTCTTTAAAGAGAGAGAAGTGAAGCGGTTTGCATTCCGGATTTAATCGGCCTTGATCGCCCCGCCGGGCTGACCATGATGAGAAGAATGGAGAGCGAGCGGGACACTCTCTGAAACACACACGCACGCACGCATGCACGCACACACACAGACACACACCTCTAGTGTCCTCATGGCTCTGCACACACCCTCTCCCTCTCCCTCTCTCTCTCTATCTCTCTCTCTCTCTCTCTCTCTCTATCTCACACACACACACACACACACACACACACACACACACACACACACACACAGGCAAACGTAATCTCTGTCCACACACACACATCTCTCTCTACACAGCACTCACTACACACACATCTCAACTCTCTCTCTCACTCTCTCTCTCTCTCTCTCTCTCTCTCTCTCACACACACACACACACACAAGCAAATGTCCTTGTCCGTCCGTCCGCCACACACACACACACACACACACACACACACACACACACACACACACACACACACACACACACACACACACACACACACACACACACACACACAGATATATATCTCTCTCTCTTACACACTCTCTCTCACATGCTCTCTCAACATGCTCTCTCTCTCTGTCTGTCTCCATAGGTTAATCCTAATTATTTTTAGGTAGTTATATCTGGCTCTTTGGCCTCACATCAGCTTTTTCCACTCTGAGGTCACATGACAGCAGCACCAGGGGAAGCAAGCTCCGCCCACACTGTTTGATTAACAGGTGATCTAATTGGGATGGGCTGCAACCAAGTCCAGGATAAAATTTTGGCGTGTTATGTATGGATACGTTTGTGAATCAAAAATATGTTGCAACTCAACATTTCTACAAGTCCTCCAATCAGGTGTTTCCAACTATACCAGGGATCAGCCGATCAGCATTTTGGTAAACAAACGTCACTGGGTGGAACCAAGAGTAGAGGAGGTTTTTCCAGTGAGGCATAGGAGGATGGTCCTCCTCTATTTTCTAGAAGAGATGGGGGATTTTATATAATAATATATATATTTTTAATAAAATATCAAAAAAAATAATGCTATTCTTAAAATGCTTCAACAACAGTGACCCCTGTAGGGCACTGATGGAGCGGCATGCAGACAGAGTCTGTGCCAGTCTGTCATGCCCTGGTCATGCCCTCAGGGAGTAGAGGAGAAAAAAATCCTCCCCTAGGGCGTTTGATTCCCATGGTAATTTATCTCATGCAAAATATTATTGGTTGAAAACACATGCATTTGACAAGGAACAGTGAAATTATGTTTTTCAACCAATCATATTTAGCTGGAGCCTAGCCCACCCTCACCAATCAATACCAAACAATTAATTTATTCAACCTAATTGGTTGTTGATTGTATAGATTGTCAAGATTGACATTGTATCGTCCACTGATGAATGAGTCTCTCAATGCTGAATCAAGTTCACTAGCCTACTAGGAAGTGAAATCCACTTTGCTGTGATGACCTGACAGGAATGATTTACACGACACTGACGACAGTAGCAGTATTATATTCCCCCCTTATTTTTATTTAATTTTTATCAAGCAGTAAGTGTTCACAAGCCAGACAGTCGTTGCATTGGATTACGAGCCAAAACGAGTTTTCCGCGGTACGGCGGGATACTGGGATATTTGCAACGTCAGAAAACTGGGATATTTGCAACGTCTCGGCTGCATGCAGTTACACTACAGACAGCATGGATATGCAAGTAAGTCAATTAATTTCAAGTTATCCAGGCCTTCTATTAAATTCGGCGTGGAAATTGTTTTTTCGTATTTATGTTTCATGCTGTCATTTTTCCTAATAAAAGCCGCAACCTTAAATTCCCACATTTTTAAACTGAATTTGGCCCGTAAATCCATCGCTGACTGCAAGCTCGTTTTTAAAGCGTGAGTGGTAATCTTTATACCATATGAAAGTAGAAGAAATAAGGAATCGATTGGGACGAAGCATATCAACCTAGCATGTCGGGGCGGCTGTAGCTCAGGAGGTAGAGCGGGTCGTCCACTAATCGCTTTGGATAAAAGAGGTTGGTGGTTCGATTGGATAAAAGAGGTTGGTGGTTCGATTCCCGGCTCCTCCAGTCTCCATGTCGAAGTGTCCTTGGGCAAGACACTGAACCCCAAATTGCTCCCGTTGGTGTGCCAGCACCCTGCGTGGTAACCTGCTGCCATCGGTGTGTGAATGGGTGAATGTACCTACTGACTGTAAAGCGCTTTGGATAAAAGCGCTATATAAATGCAGGCCAAATTTGACCATTTACCTAGCATGTTGGGAAGGGGGGGGGGGGTAAATAATGCTCCAAAGTTGATGAATTGGAATGTAACTAAACGAGTATGTTGAAGTTGTTGCAGCCAGGGGAAGGCACACTCTGGTTCCAGATGCAATAAAGTGTCATTTAACGCTATTTGACAACAGTTTCGGCCATAGACTTTGTCAAGTCTCATACAAACACAGTGCAAGACAGCCATTATAAAGACAGGTGGGCTGATTGAATGGACAACACCTGTCCAGTGAAAGCACACCTGAGTGTGATTGACATCATAGGATCAGTCATGCACTAATAGGCTCTATTCAGACAGATTAATCAAAACATTGATGTCACAGGTAGGCTGTATACCATAATATATCATGAATCTGAATAAATAGATTTATATAAATAGTAATCACAGCCTAATGCAAAGAGATAAATCCTGAAACCTTCTCGCAACAGTTGTAGCCTAAGCCAGTGGTTTTCAAAGTGGGTCCCCAGCAAAAAGGGGGGATAATCTATTTTCACTATAATTCCATGCCATCCATAAGTAACACAATCTAAGCTAGTGTAGAAGTGAGTAACTAATAATAACCATAACAGCACAAATAATTGACAAAAATCTCGAAATAAATATACAGTATTTACTCTGAGAAATGAAATAATGAGAAAAGGAACAATTATTGATGGTTAAAACTGAATAATGACATCACAACAGTCTAATCCTAATGCTAATTTAAAATGAGATATTCCTCTAAATCTGTCTTCAAACTGCAAAATAGACAAAAAAAAACGCAAAAAAATAATAATTTTGTTTTCCACACCGCACTAAAACAGCAGTAGCATTGGGATTGCTTGATAACAGGTCCAGAATCACTGCTGCATTTAGGACGCCCACACTGGTGGCCTGTTAGTGCAGTGGCCAATTAAATTAAATTGTGTTCAAGACTGTCCAATTGAATTAAACAGGTGTAGACAATCAAATTGTACTGCTGATAGCCAAAGCAAAATTGATGTATGTCATTGTGATATTGCTGCATGCTAGCAACTCTAGCTCGTCTGGTTATGCAAATAAAACAACTTGGCCTATAAGCAGCTCAGTGGCCTTGTGGTTTGAGTGTCCGCCCTGAGACTGGGAGGTTGTGAGTTTGATCCCTGGCCGAGTCATACCAAAGACTATAAAAATGGGACCCATTTGCCTCCCTGCTTGGCACTCAGCATCAAACAGTTGGAATTGGGGGGTTAGGTCACGACTCCTGAGCGCGGCCACTCACCGCTCCCCCAGGGGATGGGTCAAATGCGGAGAACAAATTTCACACACTCAGGTGTGTGACAATCACTGGGACTTTACCTTTACCTTTATATGGTTAGGCAACTAAAACAACTTGGTTTGGGTTGTGGTTAAATCTATCCAAGAATGTCTGTCTGTCTGTGTCCTTCGTGTATCTTGATCGTTTGTCCGATCGACTTTGAACCTGCGGGGCGGGAGGAAGGTTGTGTTGTTGCTGGGAACCCGAATTGGTGCAATTCGACCAATCAGAACACGGCATTATGCCATCATTATGACATCACAATTGAGTGAGCCAGTGAGTGGGCGGGCACTGTACTAGTAGCAAAAACACATACAAAAACATTAAATGTGACTTACGGTTGAAATGTGGACTTTGAAAACAGTGGGCATCGAACCCCTGTCTCCAGTGTCTAAGGAAAATGTTCACGCCCCCTGCCACCCTGGCCACAATATACCCTTAGTATTTCAATAACAGACACATTGAAATTCAACATAATGGTATTTGAAAGTCAACACTCAGACAAAAGGCTGAAAAGCTCTGAGAGAAAAAACTGTTGGAAGGAGTGTGACCCAGTGGCTCAGAGAGTGGCTCAAACCTCTGGACAGCCACACTGCAGTTTGGAGGTTTTGGGTTCGAGCCTCAGTGAAAGCTTGGCTTTTGAAGAACAACTTCCCAAATGAAGATTGAAAAGGCTCATTGGCTCACATGAGTTTGACGGTTGTATGAAAGTTTTGAGTTTCTGGGTTCAAGCCTCTCAGTCAGTCAGAGAATTTTTAAAGTCAACACCCAGATGAAAGGCTGCAAAAGCTCTGAGAAAAACCTGTCTTGAGAAGTGTGACTCAGTGGTTCAGAGTGATGGAGTGCTGACCAGCAGTTCAGAGCATGCATGTGTTCGAGCCTCAGCCACTCTTCGAAAGGCGACAGCAGAGGAATAAAAAGCTCAAGAACACCACCTTGAGTGCTTTGCCCTGGCGGCTCAAAGCTCAGAAGAGCCGCGACATAGTTTTGACATTTTGGGTTCGAGCCTCAGTGAAAGCTTGGCTTTTGAAGAACAACTTCAAAAAGCTCTGACAGAAATGCTTTGACGTTATAAGGCTCATAGTGGCTCCCAGAGTTTGACAGTTGCCCAAATGTTTTGAGGTTGTGGGTTCGAGCCTCACTCAGTTTTGAAGGCCGACAGACACCCA
>NC_139625.1:44391976-44564476 GCF_964638095.1 Poromitra crassiceps | reverse complement strand
CGGCTCTCATCTCATCTCGATCTCGCTGCTTTAAACTGAAAACAGAATGGAAAATATCAGTTTCATATTAAAACAACATGACATGGCTTCCTTTTTGCCTTTCACTGATTGATTATTTTCGTCTGTAGGCCTATTTAGAGTTGAGCCCTTTGTTTTACTCATCGCTGCATTGTGTTTTGTTCATCCCGTAAAGCGCTTTGTGACCGAGGACACTTCACACCGTGTGCGTGTGTGTGTGTGTGTGTGTGTGTGTGTGTGTGTGTGTCTGTGTGTGTGTGTGTGTGTGTGTGTGTGTGTGTGTGTGTGTGTGTGTGTGTGTGTGTGTGTGTGTGTGTGTGTGCGTGCGCGCGCGCGTGCATGTGCGCGCGCGTGTACGTGTCAGTTTTTGCGTAATTTTGCATTTCGTGCGTTAAAACGCGGTTTAGACACGCGCGGGCGTTGTTGTTGTTGTTGTTGTTGTTGTTGTTGTTGTCATTGTTGTTGTTGCTGAAGCAAGCTCGAGATCATTGGGTGGAGCTGAATTCTGGTTGCGTGCGCGCTTGTGCGTGCATGCGCGCGCGTTTGTTGTTCATACAGCAGAGCTGAGAGGAGCCGCTGCAAAAATTTCAAACCTCCAGACTGAAAATTATCCTGTTTATACTGAAACTCATGCAGTGACGTCACATTTATTTATTTAGGCTATTATGTTGACCATTTTCTCCTTAGAAAATGCATGAAAAAAGCGAAACTTGGAATTGGAAACACATGTAGGCTATTTATTTATTTATTTATTTAGTTAGTTAGTTAGTTAGTTAGTTAGTTAGTTAGTTAGTTCGTTCGTTCGTTCGTTTATAGTTTCAATGCCCATGCATGACAGGTAAATGCAGGAAAATGCCTCTATAGAGACCCAGTGACAATAGAAATGGTGTAAAAAAAACAAAAAAAAACGTCCTAAATAAATAAATCTATATCCTAAATAATGATGATGATGAAATAAACATAATAAAGTTGAAATAAACCAAAGTAAAAATGAAATAAAATAGAGAGATGGGAGCTGACGGATCCCCCCCTTTTAATGAAAAAATATTTTAATGCGGAATGTGATGGGCTTTTGATGGATTTTTTTTTGCAGTGGGGAAAGATGGAGAGAGAGAGACCCATCAGGTGTCTCTTTGTTGGTCATCTTGTTATGTGGGAAACAAATCAGAGCGGGCACTGCGGTTTGATCTGAATATTAATTATCTCATTCAAACACTGTTTGTTGGCAGGTGGGTGGGTGGGGGGGGGGGGGGGGGTTGCTCGTCCCTTCATCACCAGAAATGCCAGAAACACACCGAGGCCTGAGTCAAAGGAGCTGAATCTCTCTCTCTTAAATCGACGATAAACAATCTGATTTTAGATGTATTTAATACAAATATATCCATTAAAGGAGTTTATCCTCACCAGCTGAAATGATACATAGGCTATCAATACAATTAAACATATACTGACTAATAATATATGCATATATAAAGGAAATGTAGGCTAAATTATGTGATATCAACGCATGGGGGGGGGGGATCACCGCCCGAATTATTTTTATTTTAGCCCACTGCAGAAAAAAACATTTGGTTTTATGGGCAAGTTCAAACTTAGATGTCGTTATGTGGATTTCTTGACACGACCCAACAGTATAATAATGATATTCAAAATAGCATGGTTTTGGGTTCAGGTGGCGCTGCATGGAAGTCTCGAGGGAAATCATATGATTTTTTTTTACTCAAAAGCCTCTACTCGCTATAGCCTGGCGGTCACATAACTTCATTTATTGAATTTGATTCGAGTCACTGTGATAGGAATAGCCTATTATGCTTGACCCCCCCCCCCCCCCCCCTTTAAAGTGTTTCAGCTCTCCTATATTGAAAATTAAAATGTATTTAAATTTTTGATTTTGTTTTTGGTTACTGATTAAAACATCAATTAAACTAGATTAAACTGTTTTTCTGTTTATTTTTTCTGTTGGAATAGAAAAAGAGGTATTTCTATACCCCACATAATTTTACCCTTTGTGTATTGTATTGTATTATATTATATTATAATGTGTATATGTGTATTATATCGGTCAATTAAGCAAATTGGTTAACTTGGACTGGAAATTCATATTTAATGCCTTTAACACTCCTCCTATAGATTCGACTGCACTTGCAATTTTGTGATTTTGTCTTACAGATATTTTCCTATTTTACTTTTATCTCTGAATAATGTTATGACCACTACGCTGCATATACACTAAGAGAAATTCCTGGTATGTAAACTTGCATATTGTAAAAAATAAAAGTGATTCTGATTCTGAAAAAAAAGAAAGAGGGAAGGAAAGAGGAAATACCAGAGGGGAGTACACAAAAGAGGGTAGGAGACTGCAAGAAGCAAGCAGAAAGGTGCTGATTGCTGAAGGTTCTCTGTTGCTCTACTATGGCACATATACATTATGGTGCTGTCAAGAACTCATAAAGCATGTTGTTCGAATGGATCTATGGAGACCCTTCATGTACCCTTCGGGGGCCTTAAGAACCATTTCAGAAAGGTTCTCTGTTGCATGATGCTCATGTGGTTCTATAGAACAGTGGTTCCCAACCTTTTTTTAGTCTTATGGAGCCCTTGAGCTGTTTTTCCATGCCAATAGTACCCCTCATGCCTGTTGATGATTCTCCTGTTTGATATAACTTAGTTGTAAAATATAGTATTATATAAATCGTATATATAAATCCATACAAAATACATTTTTCATTGAACTGCCAGTGTTTGGGCTTGGCCTCTTTTTTCCTTTTGTCATCAGCCTCCCCCCACCCCCAAACCTGAATCTGGAGTGATAACAACTGGACGTTTTTGAGCCATTTATCAGTATCATAACAGTGTAACAGTTGACACTTGCCGGCGGGAACTGTGGCGTGCACATACCCTACAATTTTTAACAATGGGCTTATGAAATGACTTAGAATAATATATATTTTTAAAATCATTTTGGAAGTAAATTGTAATCCCCAGTCTTTCCAAGTACCCCCTGCAAGCTGCTCAAGTACCCCTAGGGGTACACGTACCCCTGGTTGGGAATCACTGCATATAGAACCTTGATGGTGCATATTTAAATGTTCTCTAGCATTATGTTCAACATAGGATCAGTATGGTGCTGTAAAGAACCAAAGGTTGTCTCTCATGATTGATGCTTCTGTAAAGCAATGGTTCTCAACCTGGGGTCCGGGGACCACCAGGGGTCCTTGAGGTAGTTGAGGAAGTTCAAGGATAGCTTCCACTGTCATCTCACTATACAATAATAGTGGGGTTCTGGACAAAATTATATCAACAAACAATAACACATATTCTCAGATTTGGTTCTGAGAGACAAAATCACACCAAATGGGGGTCCTTGGCCCTAATGGGGATTAAATCAGGGCTCCTTAATGAAAAATGTGGAGAATCACTGCTGTAAAAAAACAACAAACTTTAAGAACGTTCCAGCGAGCATGCAGAACCAAAGTGGGTTCTTTATTCTGATGTGAAGAAACCAGAAACTTCGTTCAGGCAGGCAGCTGTTCTCACAGCTTGGCTGAAAGGGGCTGCAGAGAGTGACCTTTGACCTTTGAGTTCAGTCCTGCGCTGAGTCCCAAACCAAGCGCTCCACGTGCCCCCTCTGATCTGCTGAGGTGTTAATCTGAGACTTTATTGACTGAACTGCGGGTTTGTTTGAACACAGCGCCACTGGTAAACAGCCTGGTTATGACTGACGGCTTTAAGGCTCAGAGGAGGTGAGGAAACAAGCCAGAGGCTCAACTACAGGATGGGGGGTGGGTGGGTGGGGGGGGGGGGGGGGGGGGGGGGGTAGCAGCCAATAATGTAATAATGTAATAACTGTCAGTAACATAATATTTGTTCTGTTCTTAGGGCCACTTTGCAGATTTTCAACGAGTTTATCATTACATAATCAGTATGAACAATGTTTAACATCTTGCATGGACCAAGAGCTCCCCATTCATTCACAGAACTTCATGGTCCAAATTATGTCATAATGATGTCATTTGAAGCAGTTTTGCCATGTGTTTGGTGTTTGGTGTCACTAATGCACCATCACCTATGCTAACTATCACAATTTTCATTTATTAAATGAAAAAAAAAGCTCTCACAGAACTCCCTGCTCCAAATGCATGGAGGCAAAATAACAATAACCTTTTTTACTTATTGTGTTTTGTGTCATGATACTAAACTGTTTTTTGATCTCAATACTTTCACAGATGCTTTCTATTGTGTGTGTGTGTGTGTGTGTGTGTGTGTGTGTGTGTGTGTGTGTGTGTGTGTGTGTGTGTGTGTGTGTGTGTGTGTGTGTGTGTGTGTGTGTGTGTGTGTGTGTGTGTGTGTGTGTGTGTGTGTGAGTATGAGTGTGAGTGTGAGAGAGAGAGAGAGACATGAAATAAAGAGCTGATCTGAAGCGGGGGCTGCTATTCATTTTTTACAGCCCCGATTAAAGAGTGGAGAACAATTAGACCGGTAAAGACAACAATTAAATCTAAAGGGGAAATTTTGCTGATTCATTTGTGCATTTTCAATTTATCTCCATGCAGTTCAGAATGGATAAGGAATAAATAAGGATCCACATCAGAAAAGTATACAGGCAGGTTTATCATCATCCAGAAAAATCACCATAATATTGTTATAATATTTGGATATATAGCGGTAAATAATGAGTTCCTTTATGGTAGCCTTTTCCCTATAAAACTACGGACTTATTTTGCATGTTAGGGCCATGTTGCACGATTGCTGCAGGGAAGGGACGGATTGTTTAGGAAATTGTAAACAATAGATGATTTGGTTATACATTAGTATGATTATATGACGATTCCAATCAATGCCATATGAAAATATATCATATTGAGTCATTGCGAGGTGATTATTCTCGGTGTTTCGGGTGATTTGGTGTCTGAACCGACGGACTTGTCATTTAACGAATAGCACTCTTGGGGCAAATCTGAATTATGCATTTTGGTGGAATAAATCAGATCAGGCCTATTTGAAGTTTCATCAGTCAAAACATTTCTAAAAATCTATACAAAATACAAGCGTCCCATCGAGTCAAACACGGACTGAAAGCGACCCTATATAGTCTAAGCTAAATCAGCAGAAATGAAGAGATAACATGCTTCAGAGGAGGCTCACTGCTAGGCATAGCCTATAGCCTACAGTAAAACATGAATTCGCCTGTAGGCTAACTTCCATCATCAGTTTAATCGTTTAAACTTGTAGGCTATTAGCTGCATTGAGGGGCAGGTTGGATGTTCCAGATAGACAGCCAAGCAGACAGACTGCAGGAAGGCAGGCAGGCAGGCAGGCAGACAGGCAGGCAGGCAGACAGACATACAGACAGACAGACAGACAGACAGACAAACAGACAGACAGACAGACAGACAGACAGACACTCAGACAGACAGACAGACAGACAGACAGACAGACAAACAGACAAACAGACAGACAGACAGACAGACAGACAGACAGACAGCAGGCAGCCTATATAGTGGCCTGTCTAGTTCCCTGCTGTTTCTCTCCTCGTAACTTAAATGTTGAACCGGGAATCAAACGAAACGAGTCTGGAAAATGTTTTCACTGCACACAGAGGTTGGAATACAAATAACCCACTGCCTAATAATATTAATAATAATAGCCTAATATAGACTCTCATAATCCATTATGATCATCATGTTGTTTCTAATTATTAGACTATTGTTAAAGGCAATTTTTCAACAATAAATGTAAACTATAGCCTACATCATGTTGGCTTGACATTAAGGTGTCGTAGCATATGCATGAAACACATTTTCACATTCAGCCTCTTAAGACGATATGCCTGGCAACGACTAGCCTATTTCCAAGTTTGCACTGTAAAAACAATGCCCACTATAGCCTATAATCTTCTGGCATAAGCTCCGAACAGCTCGACTCGGCAAATTTGAATTAATCAAAAGTCGAACTTGGATGTAAAATAGTTTGCTGATAGAACTGACCTGAAACCAGCCGAAGCTCTCTGAAAACAAACACACATCTCAGCACTGATCAGTTTAGACTAGAGCCAACACCTGGGGGGGGGGTATTAATCCATACAAAGAAAATAATTCATAATTTTGATTCTAAATGAATAAAACAAGCAGAGAACAGGAGTGTGAGGAGAGGGAAGCCGAGACGCTGCGGGGTTGATGCTTAAATCGATCAAGCGCTGGAAATGAACTTTTGAACTGGACAGGACACTGTTATGCCGAATTCACTGTGGGAGGGAGATTGATTACTTTGTCTGCAGCGACACCATGTGGCGGAGGGGAGGAGGTTCACTGCAGGACTGAGCAGGATGGATGTGTCTGTTACTGGGTGATGTGAGGGGTGGAACTAACACAAATTAAATGATCAAACTAAATGTGACGAAACATGTTTGTGAATTGAAAACAAGAGTGTTGATTTTTTTTAAACAACCCAATAACAAGAGAGAAAGGATGAAGATTCCATGTTGTGGTTTCAAGATATTTTATTGAATATTCAGTGCAATTGAATCAAATAATTTATATATCAATCAAAATGATTGCAGATTGATGATGTATATTTTCTTTTCTTTCCTGTGTCTGAGCCTGTTCATTTGTCTTGTTTGTGTATTATTGTTCTATAAAGATTGAAAATAAAATATTGTGGAAAAAATGATTGCAGATTAATAAATGCTCTTTGAAATCCTATTGCATCACAAGATTTGTGATCAGTATACAAATTATACAATATTATGTGTCAAGGCAATCTGCCGCATAATGTAATGAAAACAACTCACTGTAATCTATAGTATGAATGACATTATAATTCAATACAAAAGTATCAATAAAAGTACTAATTTTGACACTCTGAACAAAAACAACCATGTTCTTTTCCTTTCAGTGCAGTATTCATGTTTGATCTGGACCACAAGGCCAACCGCAAAATGGTAAACCTAAATCAAATGTGAACTCATGTGAATGAATATCAAACAATTGATAATAGCACATGTTAAGCAAACCAGATTTTGTTATTTCAGTCTGATCATCTAATGGGTTGTGGTTGTGACATTAACTGGGTTAAAACAGTGTTTTAATAAGGCTGGCTTTAATTTGTATCGCAGGCTTTAGAAGTGGAAGAACTCCAGATTTCTAACAAAAAGTCTTGATCTAACTCATTAGCTTTATTTATAATGACAGAGTTGTAGAGGACTTAATTAAAAAATGTGGAGAATCATATCTGGGAGAAAAATGACCAACCGATGAATTTAGAAACTACAACAATTTTTTCACACAGGGTTATCTCAGCTACCAGAGGCCTATCAAACAAATGATCAAGTCTCTCTGTAACTGTGCATTACAATTGATGCCAACTGCAATTATCTATATTCAATTGGGGTAATGAAAATAGTTGACAATTTAGTGATGAATACAAAAACATGAATAGATTTAATATTTAACTTGGTTTTGAAACCTTGTACCTCAGCCTTCACAAGTGCATCATATTGGATTGAAGGACTTCTCAGTTCAATTTTCAGACTTCACACAGTTACTGTATACTGTGGGCTGGATTGGACCCTCTGGCGGGCCGGTTCTGGCCCCCGGGCCATATGTTTGACACCCCTGGATTAACCCGTGTTGACTGACTTGGAGTGCATTGACAAAAGAAAGGGTGAACATGGGTCAAGTAATCCTGGTCCAACCACGGCCGTTGTTCTGAAAGTGGTATTGGTTTTATGTTGTGTCTTTAATTTTCTATAAAGCAAACTTGTGACAAACTTGTTTGCTTAAAGCGCCTCTTAAAGAAAGAAAAACACTTTCTATGAAGCTTGTGTCTATAATACATTATAAGGATAGGCTACAACACGTAATGCCATCATAACGCATTACAACTATAGTCATAACCATGCAGAGACAGTTATGTTTTATAACATTATAAACACATTACTTACACTCTGTGTTTATTGGCGGATCGCAAGCCAACTAGGTGCATATTTACACCTATTGTATGGGAGTTTGTAGATAGGCAAGTGTTCCTGGGAACGGAACAGCTAATGTGAAAGCTGACCAGCAGGGGAGAGGGGCAATAGACCCTTTTCACGGGGGCCATTTTGTGTCAAAAAGGCAGGATAAACTTAGGTGCAATCAAAACACTAATGAGGGTTTCCAACTTCCAATCATGGAAGATGGAAACCCTCATTAGTGTTTTGCTTGCACCTGTGTTTATCCTACCTTTTTGACACAAAATGGCCACCGTGAGATGAGAAGGGTCTATTGTACTCGGGCACACAACCACCCTTAGACACTGGCTTCATAGAAAGTGTTAGCAAACATAATAACTTAACATTTGAATTGTTTTACTTGGATATTAATAATAGACGTGTTTCTGCTAGCTTCCATGACTTCCAGATCAATGAAGCCCATTCAAAGCTTATTGTGCAATCAGAGGAATTTATGAACAGTGACAGACAAAGCTGGTTTTCTTCAAAAGCTGTTGAAAAACCTGTCTTTTATAGGAGCTAACAGGTTGACAGCCAACAGCAGCAGTGTCACCTGCACCATTTGGCTTCCCCAAATGAATTAACCTCAGTGGTGACCAGGAGGGGTCGCTGCAGGTGTGACATCATGGGGTGAAAGGACAGGATGGAACATTCAGCCGAGTTCTACTTCTTAGTGAAAAACTTCCTGAAGACAAGAAGACTCCTCTTGGACTTGGGGTCGTCCGCTCCCTGAGCATGTGGGGGGTCCCGAGCGCTGGGGGGCAGAGGGGGAGGTGTGGTGGGGGGGTCCAGAGGAGGCTGGTTCCTTGGCAGGCTTCGGTAGTCTTGCGTTCCTGCGATGCAACAAAGTATTCAGTCAAGCACTGAGCAATTTAAGATTTAAAATGCTGAGGGGGTCCCCAGCAAAAGGTGGATCATTTATTTTCACTATAATGCCTTCCATAAGTGACACAATGACGGAACAATTTTGGTCATGGGCTTCATTCACTTTCTGTGATAAAACATCTAAAAGCTAAAATTGTATCAAATGGGTGGTCCGTGGTCTAATTTGTGTCAGTTTAGAGGTCCTTGATTTCAAGATGTTTGATAACCACTGATTTAAATACACAGTAGTCATCTGATCTTAAGCCAAAGTGAGTCCAACTTTGATTGTGTAGTTTCTATCATAACAGAGAGCAAACATCAGCCAAAAAAAATCATCATAAATGCATTTGAAAGCCATAACTTCACATCTGGGAGCATTCAAGTCCAATGCTTCCCTCTGCCGATAATTTGGTAGCATAAGACTGTTTGTCTAACCACATCATATATTTTCTGTCAACAGAGATTGCTCCACTGTTGTCAGAAATGTAGTCAATATTGGGTTTGGAAGTTTTGATAGATGCAGAAACTCTACAAACTTTTAGTCGAGGTGATCAGAGCATGGTCATAATCGCTGTAAGCGTAGCCTGATCAACACACAGAGTTCTGCTCATTGTTTTTTATTTGGCCATGTAAACACCTTAGCTCGATTTCAGTCCGTTTTTAAGCGGTGCAACTGCTTCTATGGGTGCATGACTTTGTCAGTATGAGCCTGAGATTTACCTTACCAAAAAGTTCACCTGGAAGGAGTTAGGGTAGGGTTAGGGAAGTGATATCACTTGGACAGTTGTTTGTGTGTGTGTGTGTGTGTGTGTGTGTGTGTGTGTGTGTGTGTGTGTGTGTGTGTGTGTGTGTGTGTGTGTGTGTGTGTGTTGAATGCATTTGCAATTGCGCAACTGTGATGTCACTCGAGCAACTGTGATCTTATCTTAGTCACAATTTGTGATGGAAGTGATGTCAGTCGGGCAGTTGTGTGTGCGCGCGTGTGTGTGCATGTGTGATGAATGCATTTGCAATTGCTCAACTGGATTTGGGTCTGGATCGAGGCAACAAGGAGGAGGGTGTGTGTGGGATGGACAATTGGATGGACAAAGTGCTAAACAAAAATTGAAAGCAATCATGTCAACATTCAATTACCAGCAAATAATTGATAGACCCACAAGAATAACAAGAAAAAGCAAAACTCTGATTGACCTGATTTTCACAAACAGGGCAGAAAGAGTTACTAAAAGTTATAAACTGGTTACAGGCTTATCAGATCATAACATGACTTTGGTTGCTACAAAATTGACCAAGAAGCGACTGGCTCACCATGCCAAGAATTACATTAAATTAGTAAAATCAGGGATACCAAAATGTAAAATGGAGGATTTTGAAAGGGAACTTTCACAAATGAACTGGGATTCAATAACAGAAATGCATGATGTGAATACCTGCTGTGATAATTTTAAGGCATTAATTGACAGATACACAAAAAAATGGAGGAGCAGTCCTAAAAGAAGCTCTCTTCCATGGTTTGGTCAAGATATCTGGCAATTAATGAAAACGCGTGATTTTGCCCTTAAAAAGTCTCTAGCATCTAAGTCTGATACTGATCATCTAATTTACACAGGCCTAAGAAACAAGGTTGTCGCTGCACTTCGTAAAGCTAAGACAAATTATTTCTATAAACTGATCGAAGAGGCTAAGGGTTGTAGCTCCAAATTGTGGAAGCACACTGCCTAACCAACTCCAACACCCATAAGAGAATAAAGGAGCTGAGAATAAATAATTAACTTGTTTCTGATAGTGCTACAATGGCAAATTCATTCAATGATTTTTTGTAGAGTCAGTCCAGGAACTGGCACGGAATTTTAAACCAGTAGGGCTGGCTTTTAGCGGAGGAATACGGTAGTTGTACGGTTGGGAGAAAAAGCAGTGCCGAATGAAACTGCTGTTTTGCGGAAAAGTAAAGCGCTGAAAATTGTCAAAATAGAGCGTGCATGTACACAGATATCGATTTGTTTAGGTGGGCGTTGTTTTAGGTGGCTAAATTACGTTTTAGTAGCCTCCAGAACACTGTACCTAATTAAGTTAGTGTATCGAACTAGCTGATAGGACCCCACTTCAAACAAACCAAACTATCCCTTTAACAAGCTTGAAAATGGCGTTGGAGAGGTCCCAGTGATCTTGACCTTTGATCACCAAAATGTAATCCATTCATCCTTGCGCCCAACTCGACGTTTGAGCCAAATTGGCAGAAATTCCATCAAGCCGTTCTTGAGATATCGCTTTAACGAACTTGGGAATGGCATTCGTGAGGTCACAGTGACCTTGACCTTTGACCACGAAAATCTAATCAGTTCATCCTTGAGTCCAAGTCGATGTTTGAGGCAAATTTGATGAAACTCTGTCAAGGCATTTCTGAGATGTTGCGCTAACAAACTTGAAAATGGTGTTGGAGAGGTCACAATGACCTTGGCCTTTGACCCTTGACCACCAAAATCTAATCAGTTCATCCTCGAGTCCAAGTCGATGTTTGAGGCAAATTTGATGAAATTCCGTCAAGGCATTCGTGAGATATCGCGTTAACAAGCTGGAAAATGGCGTTTGAGAGGTCACAGTGACCTTGACCTTTGACCTTTGACCATCAAAATCGAATCAGTTCATCCTTGAGTCCAAGTCGATGTTTGAGACAAGTTTGATTAAATTCTGTCAAGGCATTCCTGAGATATCACGTTAACAAGCTTGAAAATGGCGTTCGAGAGGTCACAGTGACCTTGGCCTTTGACCTTTGACCACCAATATCTAATCAGTTCATCCTGGAGTCCAAGTCGATGTTTGAGACAAGTTTGATTAAATTCCATCAAGGCATTCCTGAGATATCGCGTTAACAAGCTTGAAAATGGCATTCGAGAGGTCACAGTGACCTTGACCTTTGACCTTTGACAACCAAAATCTAATCAGATCATCCTTGCGTCTACATCAATGTTTGAGGCAAATTTGATTAAATTCCGTCAAGGCATTCCTGAGATATCGCGTTAACAAGCTTGAAAATGGTGTTCGAGAGGTCACAGTGACCTTGACCTTTGACCACCAAAATCTAATCAGATCATCCCTGAGTCTAAGTGGATGTTTAAGGCAAATCTGATGAAATTCCATCAAGGCGTTCCTCATATATTGCGTTAACAAACCTCGTACGGATGGATCCATAATGCCTCGGGCCTGCTGGCTATCGCCGGCGGAGGCATAAAAAGGCATTTGATACTGTCAACCACAGTGTGCCCCTAGTCCAAACTCTCCAACTTCCAACTCTCTGATCATGCCTCACAATGGTTTGACTCATACCTCAGGGGAAGAGTCCAATGTGTACGAGTCAATGTGGAAAAGTCCACCCTCCGGGCCAATAGCATGGAGATACCCCAGGGGTGACTGCTAGGTCCTTTGCTCTTCAGCATATCAATGACCTACCTGAGAGTTGTCCTGGGGTTGGCTGTCAAATGTACGCCGATGATACGGTCATATATACATCTGTTAGAACATCTTGCAAGGCCTTTGTCCAGCTCACTGAATCCTTAAACTCTGTATCACAATGGCTTGAATCGTCTCACTTAACATTGGATGTTAAAGAAAATGGTTTCAATCTGCTTTTAAAAATGTAAACGAAACCAAAATGAAAGCTTCCTATTAAAAATAAAAAATTAAGATATCCATGAGGTTGATCATGTCAAATACCTGGGAATAATTTTAGACTCCCACCTAAGGTTTTACAAACAAAGTAAAATCAAACAACAACTGCTAACCCTAACCCTAACTAATTAGAAAGTGTCTGACAGCACAACTTTACATGCATGCTATGATATTTTCACACCTATCATACTGCATCATCACCTGGTCACAAGCCTCACAAACAACTATAAAACCCATTGTATCTCTATCAGACAATAAAAATCATGGACAAAAAACCAATGAGGTGGCACCATTGCCACATCTTGGGGAAACACAAAATGCTCAGCTTTTAAAGTTTCATATGCTATTCAAACCTAAAGATAATTTTTAAATGTCTGCATGGCCACGCTCCTTCCTCTTTTAATGATTACGTTGTAAGACACCAGCAGACGAGTAGAATTAACACACAGGCTTCTACAAAAGGTGACTGTCCCGATGTGTAAAACCTCGTTTGGACAATCAGTTTTCTCTGTTAAAGGAGCAAAACTATGAAACAGTCTACCTACTAAGCTGAAAACACAACATGATTTTAATGTTTTTAACAGGGGTATTAAGTCATGGTTAAAAGAGAAACAACTGTGTTCTCACACTTAATACTCTTGTAGACCTCTGGTGGTAGTCTGTGTATTATGTCTGTACTGTGTGTACATTGTATTGTATATACATCCTTGAATATTTGTATGTATAGCTTTGCTCATGTGGGTTTATATATACCGGTATATATATTTATATATTTTATTTTCAATTTTTTAATAGAACAGTACACAAACAAGACAAAACAAACACAGGCACAGGAAAGAAAAGAAGAAAAAACATACAAACCTAATCAACATTCAATATCACAACGTGGTGCTACCAGCCACATAAGGCGTGCATATGTGCTTAAAAGAAGAAAGAAAAACATGGGATCCCGCGCGAGGGGTCCATGAGGAACCAACCAGGCGAGTCACCCATCGCCCCTAACCTCATCGAGGTAGGCTAAAATGGGTCCCAGATCGTTAGAAATTTTCCAAGTGAGTTGGTTCTCAGGAACCTGAGCCTCTCCATCCGTATAACACAGATCATGTCCATCAACCACAATTGAAAAGGAGGTGAAGAGGGGGAGCCCTATTCTCCCACAGGCCTTCGGCGCAAAAACGAGCCTTAAATGCAAAAAAACGTGCCTTGCGCCTGCCTCGGGAAGATATCAACATGGCTTTAGGCGCCCAAATGCGCTTTAGGCGAAATGGGCGTGGCGCAGTCCCAGAATGGGCGAGAATGGGCGTTTCGGCCTTAAATACCGGCCTAATGATATGTTCCCACCTGGCGTAAATTTTGCGCTTTGCGCTTTTGAAAACCAGGCCTATTCAGTGCGCCGATTGCGCGGAGCGCTCCTCTGCCTCTCCTCTGTCGCCCTTCTCTGTGTCACTCCCTCTCTTGCTCATCAGTCTGACAGGCACAATACTTGAAAAAAAGTTCGCTGGTTCTCTCTCTCTCTGACTCCCTCGCTCAGACAGATCTCTCTCTCTCTGACTCCCTCACTCAGACAGACACAACACAATGGTATAACAACATGACCGTTTTTTCTAACATGACAGTTTTGAGCCTGTGACATTCAGAGGGTGTTGCATCATCCTACCTGTGCAGTGAAGGAGAGAAAAGATCATTCTGGCCAAACATTGACTGCCTGGGTCCCTGCAACAGTCACACATGTGAAATCTCCCAGCATGCATTGGGCTAATCCATTTCGCTAATAAATAGTAACCAAATGAGCCGAAATAGATATAAAGGTAGATCTAAATAATGTGTAATGTGAACACAACCTGCAATTGTAGAACATTTCAATATTGGAGCAAATAAAACATCGAAATGAAAAACACCACCCTATGTGAAACATATATGTCATATTGGGGCTATATATATCCCTTGTAGATTTAACGTGATTTAGATGAGTGACACGGCTCTACTGGCATGTCCTACAGTGATGTCCGCTCCAATAAATTGGCTCTACTTCACATTTTAGTTTTACAATAAAAACACATTTCTGCAATGACTTTACATAATGTAGGCTATATTTATGTGCATCATCTATCTGTGCAGCAGGGGAGAAGAAAAGCTAGCAAAATGATATCATTCTGGACAAACTTTCACAAATCTAATTAATCTCATCATACGGATAGGCTATATTTTTCTAGCTGATGCGTTTAGAACATTCTTTTCACTTTGCTCTTGCTATAGTGTAGCATATTTACATGCTTGCAGTATTTAAATTGCAGTTAGATTGGTTTGAGAATAATATGGAATAATAGCCTATATATGGAGAGAGGGGATAAAAGGGAGGGGGGAGATCAGAGCCCTCGGCTTTTCTGAAGCCGGACTGGATCGCTCCGTGGAATTGGAGCTGAAAAGTGAAGCATGTGATTCATGCTTCAATTTTCGTTTACTGCACTTACCCAATGAGCAGATATGCATAATTTGCATAATTTGCATAATTTTACACTTAAAAGGCGTGGTTGTAATGCAAACCTCTTGCATGGCACCGTAACGCCGGCGTTACGTTTCTGATTTTTTGCTGTTTATTTGTCATTTATGTGATTAATTAGGTAGTTAATTCTGAACAATGCTGTTCATGCTACATACCAAATTAACCGGCTGAATCTTGCGCATCGAACCATGTCTTCCTTTTTCAGATCAGATCAACACAGCAGAAGTTATAGCTGTCTTTGTACAAAGACAAAGACAACATTTCAGATTATTTGGCTTTTTCAAATGACTTTTTATAATGGCTTTTTGGAAATCCGCCTAGGTATCTCCCTACAAAAAGCACTGCCAAATACTCATGTTTTGGTATTTTTTCATCTTCTTTGAGTTGGGATGTGGTAAGGCCTGTGGCTATGTCTCCATTGGGTTTCTAGCCATAAATACAACAACCACAGGTAACTGTTTACACTGTAAAAGTGTTTTTTATTCTAGGCGAGAATCAACCACTGTGTTTGAGCTGGTGTTACTCAGGGTGAGTAACACATAGAGTCATTCTGACACTTGGAACAGAAACTTCAAAGTCTTACCTTTCAGAAATGGTCAGGCAGTTGTCTGTAACCCTAGCGGTTCAGCCACAGTAAGCATTTTAGTTTGGGTATGTCGTTTTCACCATTTTCTTCAGAAATAGGCCCCTTTAGAAGGGGTTAAGGCTGCGTGTAGCGCCAACACCAAGATATCGAGTGGGCTGGTCCATACCCACTGATCTGCACTGCGCTGGGCGCTCAGCGCAGTTTATAGGCTGATGCAACGATAGGGGCCGGGGACTTCCATTCCTTCAAAATTAGTTTTTTTGGCAACAATTGTCCCCAGTGTCAGAGAATGTTGCACAGCTGTAGGGAAGTTCAGAGAGGACTCAGAGCAGCCAAAGACGGCGAGTTCTGCCTCCGGCTGAAAGGTTATTTTGTAGGCCTTAGAGTACCAGTCAAATATTTTGGCCAAGAATCCTGTCAGTGAAGGGCAGAACCAGAAAGCATGAGACAGAGTGCCCTCTGACACCTGACACCTGTCACACAGTGGTGAGACGGAAGGGTAGATCCTGTGCAACCTATGCTTAGAATAGTGCAGGCGGTGAACAACTTTAAACTGGATAAGCTGGTGTCTGCTATTAACTGAGCAGAGTTGTACCACAGACAGACTCCTTTCCCAAATAATGTCAGATAAATCAATACCAAGTTCCCCCTGCCACACTTCTCTAATCCTCTCAGTAGAGGCTGTGTTGCAGTTATCAAACAGACATAAAAATCTAGAGATGAGATGCTTGGACTGAGGAGGGCTCAGTAAAACATAGAAAAAAGCATGCTCATTTGGAAGCGCTTCAAAGGCATTAATCTTGGATCGAACATAATCTCTGATTTGTAGGTATCTGAGCCAGTGCGTGCCAGGCAACTCAAACCTCCTCTTTATTTGATCAAAGGATGCAAAATGACCATCAATATACAGATCTCTGATGGAGACCAGCCCCTTCTCACTCCAGGCATGGAAGGTTATGTCTGACCGTGAAGGTAAAAAAGAGTGATCAAGACAAATTGGTGTGTGGACAGAAACATCTAATAGACTCAAAACACTCATAACTTGTTTTAGAATTCTGACTGAGTTTTTCACAACAAAACTTAAATTTTGTAGAGTTCTGGGCCTCTCTAGCCTAGAAAACAACATGGCTGGCAGAGAGGAGTTAGCAATAGAGCCGGCCTCCATTTTCAGCCACAGGGGGGCCCCGAGAGCTAAGCCATCAGGAGTCGCCCGCTGCCAAAACATTAGAGCCCTAACATTGGCAGCCCAGTAGTAGTGCCTAAACACCGGTAAGGCCAGCCCTCCTTCAGACTTGGGTTTTTGTAAATTAATTTTCGAAGAAGTGATGTCACTCAACTGGAAATGATGTCACCCAATTGCTCGACTGTGATGTCATCAGGTAGTTGTGATGTCATCAGTAATGTCACTCAATTCTTCTTCTTGTGGTGTCTGTATGTTTGCACCGCTTACTTCAGCACCTGGGTGTGATTTTTCTAAATGTGCTCTCCACAAAGATCACAGCGAAAACAATTTAAGTGGATTCAACATCAAGTTTCTATTATACTTTTCGCCTTGACACTGACACTTGACTGAAACAAGGCTTTAGAACAAAACCACTCCTATATCTCCTATATCCTCTCACCAGAGTCCTTGCCCTCCCCTCCATCGGGGTAGCGGTGTCTGTTGTAGTAGGTATGGGGGGGTTTGGGAGGGGGCTCTCTCTCTGTAGACGACTGTCTCTCTGGTCTGTCTGGCGGTTTGGACCAGACCGAATCTTCTGGAGCCTCTGCCAGCTTCTCCGAACTCCGGTTGACTGACGACGCTCTCCTGAACAACAAAGACTGGCTAAAGGTTTGATATCCAACTGATAATGACAAAGATTTAATCAAATCCAAGGGTCTTTCTCAATTTGACTTATTGTGCATTCTTGTATACTCCATGATGAATTTGATCGAACATGTAATGGCTCAAGTAGAAAGAAAGAAGGAAAGAAAGAAAGAAAGAAAGAAAGAAAGAAAGAAAGAAAGAAAGAAAGAAAGAAAGAAAGAAAGAAAGAAAGAAAAATAAATAGAGATTGTGTTATCCAATTCACTTGTTGTGGTTGTCATCTTGATTTTTTTGATTGCACTTGGATTTTTATGCCAAATGTGGCGGAGCCACCACATTTGGCTCAAACGTCTACTTGGACTCAAGGATGAACTGATGAGATTTCGGTGGTCAAAGTTCATAGTTCAAGGTCACTGTGACCTCACGAATGCCGTTTTCTAGCTTGTTAACGCAATATCTCAGGAACGCCTTGATAAATAAAAAATAAAAATTCTCGTCAAACGGGTTTCAAATACAACCAGGCAGTAAATAGCTAACTAATGTAGGCGGGACCAACCTGGGGGTATGTGAAATAGCAGAGTCCTCGATTGGCTCTGAGAGGCTGTTCACAAATTAGCCGCAATCTGATTGGAGTAGCGCAGCTCGAGACCAGGGGTTTCCCAGAGCTGCAGCTCCGCCTGCTATTGTTCTATGATCGACGAGCTGTGCGATCACTGGACAGACGACCTGTCAATCACGCCTAAAACATAGTCTGCTTTATCGTCTATTGTTTTACTCTAAACGGGTGAGTTATATGAAAGTTCCTCCCGTACAGTTGTTATGAGAGGTGAAATTAGCTATATAGACCAAAATTGTGTTTTGAACTAGGCTGTAAACATGTATAATCCTGTTACAAAGTCGTTCATTTTAACATGGGGATGAACAAGGAACGACTCTCTTTTGGAGCCAGCATCAAATGGCCATTTGAGGAACTACAGCTTAAACCCCGAGCTAGCCGCCTGATGTAAACACAGTCCGTGTGTCTTCTCTCACCCCGAGTCGTCCGAGTCGCTGCTGGAAGACTTGGTGCAGGTCTGCAGCTTCTCAACCCAGACCAGCAGCAGCTCTCTGCTGGAGGCCGCAAACAGGTACTGGCTGCCATCCTCCAGTCTGAGGACACACACACACACACACACACACACACACACACACACACACACACACACACACACACACACACACACACACACACACACACACACACACACACACACACACACACACACACACACACACACACGTTTAGTTCAACAGACAAAATTTGCTCAGCAGTTGGAGCTGCTGGTAGTTTTGTCACACTGAGAAACACACGCGCACACATGCACACACACACACATACACACATACACACCATGGGTGGAAGTGCTGGCATGGTAAGCTGTTGTTCTCGCCTGTTTCTCAGTTAAAGTCAATAGATAATGAGGTGGATGGATTTGATCACTGATAACAACAAAGAATCACCGTCTTCGGCATCGGAGGCAAACGCTTAACTACCGTGAACTTTCGCGCATTGCTTGGACTGTAAATTGCTATTTCATGCCTATTTAACTTGGACTGGAAATTCCTATTTAATGCCTACTTAACACTCCTCCTATTTGTGTCTATTGTATATATTGTATATACAGTATGGGACTGCACTTGCAGATTTTATCTAGATATTTTCCTTTTATCTCTTAATATTGATATGACCAATATGCTGCATACTTACGGTACACAAGACAAATTCCTTGTATGTAATCTTGCATATTGTGACATATAAAAAGTGATTCTGATACCACAACGCCCTTACTGGCCACCATTTGATTTCATTGTCACACTCCTGTATGTGACATCAATGTCAGAATGGCAGTTGATCTGAGAGACTAATAATGATGGCGATGGGTTTACATCATACAGACGCTAAAGGACAGCTTGTACATCAGTATCAGATGCCGAGGGGTCGCGACAAAGCGGAGGACTTTGATGCGGTGGGAATGACAACGGGCTGGGTATACAGCCGACAGAGTCTCTTTCTATCGATAGATAGAAAGATTTAACTCATCAGATTTAACTCATCAGTGATATGAGTCATCATTATTCACTGGATTCAAATACAACTCACATCAGTTTGAATGTGTGGTCTTTCCTCCTGTAGTATAGGTTCTCCTTACAGACCGCTCCAGCCATGTTGATAGGAGGCCACCTAGAGGTCTTCTGTGGTAACACAGCACAGCACAACACACACACACGCACGCACGCCCGCGCACATACACACACACACACACACACACACACACACACACACACACACACACACACACACACACACACACACACGCGCGCGCGCGTTTAGTGTTACATGTACTTTATTATTAAGCTTATTGTACTATGCCATGTTTTTGCCTATGGTTTTACCATTCTTCAACATGACAACTGACATTTATTTACAACATGCAAAAGTGACAATAGAGTGAAACACCAACATTTCAGACCCTGATGAAGACCTAGCAGGTCTATACGCGGAGGTATGTCTATTTGCCTATGCTCGATTAAAATATATATTTCTACTTGAAGACGGAGTGCCTTAGTTTTATTCCATGGTAGTCTGCATCAAAACCTGGGGACTGACATCAAGCAAGACCTCCTGGATTCTGTTTGTCTAATACTATTACCTGCCCCACTAATGAGCACCTGTGGGATGAGCCATCAGATCCATGCAGCGCTTCCCTCTCCTGCTGTAATCAACACTTTCAAGTTTGCTATTGTCTCATTCCTTTGCTGATCAGTAAACAAACACAGGATGAACCAGCTGGTCTTTATTGTCACAAATGACCATGCCAGCGCCGGCAAGTGAGGCCATGATATGTGTTCTCCACGGCCAAGCCAGGAGTGGTAAGCAGCGCCCCCCGGGGACCAACTTCCTCTCAGCTGGCACTTGTCAGGCCATGATTTTCTGCCTGTTTTTCATGGGGGGTTCATAGATGGAGGAGACACCAGAACATGGGCAGAACATGCAAACTCCACACAGAAAGGCCCTTACAGCAACATGACATGGGCAATGGGAATTTAACCCCTCACCCTGCAGTGTTAGTACCTTGTGCCCTGTGTTGTGTGTGTGCTCAGTACCTCCACAGCAGCCGCTCTGTCTTTAAACAGGTGGAGCATATCTCTCCATCCAGAGCACCGTACAGCGCCTCCCAGTGCTCCCCCTGACAAACAGCCAATACTACATGATTATGAGGAGCACGTTGAAGGAGAGTCAATTGATACAGTAAAAAATGCTTGATTTTGAGTTGGTGTGTAGTAGGGCATTCACGACTACTGGATTTTAGTAGTCATCGACTACTAAAATCTATATCTACACGTATGCTACCATCAGCACGGAACTGCAGAGGGAGGGAGCGAGCGAACAAACAAAGATTTTGTGTTGTCTCCTACAACCGACTGGAAAGTCCCACATGCAAAAAACCTAGATTACTACATGTTTTTGTGTGTTGTGTTGTGTTGAGCATGAGCAGTCGGAAGAGTAACGCGTAACCATGGCAACTGAAGTGGTCTGTGCCATATTCTGACCGTAACCAGGGCCGTAGCTAGCTATGAGAAAGGGGAGGTCCGGACCTCCCCTAATATTTCAGAGGGGGGAAAAAAAAAAAAAAAAAAAAAAAAAAAAATTATAAAACAATCTGCATGGAAAAGCATGAAAAACACGGGATCGCTTTTATTTTGAAACGAAAGGCAGGTCAGGCAGGAAGTCATCTGACGCCGCGTCCGCGGTAACTTGATTCCGAGAGAGCAGTAGCATGGTGGTGAGTGATGACTGTCTGTCTGCCTGGCGAGATAATTGAAGGTGAGCGAGCTGCGAGACAGTGAACGACAGACAGTGAGTGACACTGACAGATTTTTTAGCAACAACCAAGAAAGTAAGTGTCTAGTCTGTCTCTTAAGTAATGTTACCTGTGTGACACGTTGGGATGCTACTGGCTAATCATGCATGATGCCAATTGCCAAGCTCCCGAAGTCAGGTATGCAGGTGGCTATATGCATGGTTTCAGTTTCATGACCCAATAAGTAACAAAAAGAGGTGGTGTAAAGTTAAAAACAACAGAATATATTTTATTTTATTTTTCAATCGTTCCTATCAGGAATAAATAAATGTCCCTCTGTATGTTTTTTTTTATTATCGATGATGACTTTGTGTGTTGTGTACAGCTTGGGTTGTGTACCTGTGTTTGTAGGTGTCATTTTGATATGAATTTGGCTAAAACAGTTTGTGTTTGTTAGTTACAATTATGTTGACAGGAGAGCTGAGCAGGTGGTGACATGAAAGAGAATATACTGAATAATGACATCACAACAGTATAATCCTAATGTTGATTTAAAATGATATATTACTCTAAATATGGCTTAAAAAGGGGAAAAAAAAAACTCAATTTTTTTTCGGCGGCGCCCGTTAATCCGCCTCCCCTTGCTGGACCTCCCCTATTTCGGAACCCTGGCTACGGCCCTGACCGTAACTACCATAAAAGCCTCAGTGAGGCTTTATGCAACGCTCCTAAGTGAATCTCTCAGTTTAGGGAAATATATTGAATAAGGGACAAACTTAAGTTTGAAACTCAAGGTGGTTTATGCAACTGGGCACAGGCCTTAGAGGCCTTTTTCCTCTATCTAGGAAAAACGCTGTGTGCTCCCAAAAAAAAACCTATTCTGTTGTGAAAACAAGGGCATCATAGTAAATAAATGTGATGCAAGTTATCTAGCTATGTAGCAAATACACACACACGCATGCACGCACGCATGCACGCGCACACACACACCCACCCACCATGGGTGGCAGTGGTGGCATGGTAAGCTGTTGTTGTCGCCTGTTTCTCAGTTAAAATCAATCGATAACGAGGTGGATGGATTTGATCACTGATATTAACAACAGAGAATCTCGGTCTTCGGCATCGGAGGCAAACGCTTATGCCACAACATACTCTTACTCTGTCTTGTCTGGTGCTGCTCTGTCCTGTCTAGTGGTGGGTGACACACCTGGCTGCGAAAACACTCACCTTGTTTCCTCCCTGTTTCAGCTTGATCTCCAGCATGCCGTCCATTCTGAATGGCAGCCTCGATGTCACCTAACCAGACCACAGACCAGACAATAGACAGGACAACAGACCAGACAAGAGAAAAGTTAACAGATAGGACAATAGATTCAATAGATTAATTCATTAAGAGAGCAAAATTTAACTTGACTGACAGGTCTCACCTCTGGTATGGACTCAGACAGGCTGGTCGGTTCTTCTAACTTGCTCTGTCGCCATGGAGGAGGAGATGGGGGCAGCTCTGTCATTGGCGGAGCGAGGTCAGGTGATTCAGTATCCTCTTTCCTGATAGGTTCAACAGCGGGGGAATCGGGCGGTGCGGCCTGTTTAGAATCAGGACAATCAGGCTGTTCGCTGATCACTGATGGCCGCGATTCGCAAGGAACCGGTTTCCTTATCGGTGGAGTTGGTGATTTAGGGGGAAGATTATCTGTGAGTGGTGGAGGTGGCGGTTCAGTGGGAGCAACAAGCTTTCTGATTGGTGGAGGTGAGCTGGTAGGCTTCTCTGGTTGGTTAGAGGGCTGTGAGAGGGCGGGCTCAGAGGGACATCCTAACTTCTGCTCTGTAAAGGACATTTTGGACTTTGCAGTTGGTGATTCGGGAGGAGGATGTCCCTCTGTGAGTGGTGGAGGTGGCGGGTCGGTGGGAGCAACAAGCTTTCTGATTGATGGAGGTGAGCTGGTAGGCTTCTCTGGTTGGTTAGGAGGCTGCGAGAGGGCGGGCTCAGAGGGATGACCTAACTTCTGCTCTTTAAAGTGGAGTTTGGGCTTTGAAGCTACAGGAGGTTTGGCTGTGGGAGGTCGGTTTTGGTCTGGAGATCGGTGAGATTTGGGAGAGGAGGGTGGAGTGGAGAAGGGAGGTTTGGGAGAGGAGGGTGGAGGGGAGAGGGGAGGTTTGGGAGATGAGGGTGGAGGGGAGAGGGGAAGTTTGGGAGAGGAGGGTGTAGGAGAAAGGGGAAGTTTGGGAGAGGAGGGTGTAGGAGAGAGGGGAAGTTTGGGAGAGGAGGGTGTAGGAGAGAGGGGAGGTTTGGGAGAGGAGGGTGTAGGAGAGAGGGGAGGTTTGGGAGTGGAGGGTGGAGGCGAGAGGGGAAGTTTGGGAGAGGAGGGTGTAGGAGAGAGGGGAGGTTCAGGCTTGGTTTGACTCCTCCAGGACCTGGAGGAGGAGATGGGACTAAGAGGACTGTCAGCATCTTCTTCCTCCACATTCTCCCATTTCACAAGCCTCTTCCTGCCATTGTCGGCTCTCCTAGAAGCAGGTGCAGGGCAAGGTTATTATCGTTAACGAAAACTAATGAAATGACAAAAACTAGGTGTGAAAAACCATTTTCATTAACTGAAATAAAATGAAAAACAAGTCTTTACAAAAAAAATAGTAATGGGGGAAAACTAACAAACTGCATTGTGTGTTTACAAAACTAACTAAAATAAACAAAAATTATAGAGGAAATGTCTTTAGTTTTTGTCTTTGTCAATTTATTTCATACATACATGTCATTTACCAGAATCTTTCTGGTTAATGACACAAACACACTGATTGACACACATCTTTTATAGTTATTTTGTGGATGATTGTTCATCTATATACACAGTATATATATATATATATATATATATATACATACATACATACATACATACACACACACACACACACACACACACACACACACACACACATATATATATATACATACACACATATATATATATATATATCCCCCCCCCCCCCCAGATTTGATCCCATCTTCTCCCCAATTGTACTTCGCCAATTATTCCCGCTGCTGCCCCGGTCGCTGCTCCACCCTCTGCCGATCTGGGGAGGGCCGAGACTAGCACCATGCTTCCTCTGAGACATGAGCAGTAACCAGCTGCTTCTTTTCACCTGACAGCAGGAGCCTCACCAGTAGGACGTAGCACATGGGAGGATCACGCTATTCCAACCAGTTCTCTTCCCTCTGAACAGGCGCCCCGACCGACCACAGGAGGCGCTAGTGCAGCGACCAGGACAATACCCTAAATCCGGCTTCCCTGCCGCAGACACGAGCCAATTGTCCATGTATGGACGCCCGACCAAGCCGGCGGTAACACGAGGATGCGAATGTGCAACCCCCGTGTTGGTAGGCAGGGATTTTACCGCTACACTACCCGGACGTGTGAATATTTGTTTTTAATTGTACAATGTTTTGCTGAGTTTTTATTACACAATACGTTTATGACCTTTTTTAATCTCGCCCCTGACAAAAACCCTATATTACTACAAAGCACAGACCTTTAAGACCACCTTTACCATGCCCCTCACAACACCATGGGCCCTATTCTCCCACAGGCCTTCGGCGCAAAAACTGGCCTTAAACCCAAAAAAACGTGCCTTGCGCCTGCCTCGGGAAGATAGCAACATGGCTTTACGCCCCGAAATGCGCTTTACGCGAAATAGGTGTGGCGCAGTGGCAGAATAGGCCAGAATGGGCGTTTCGGCCTTAAATACCGGCCTAATGATATCTTCCCTCCTGGCGTTAATTTAGGGCTTTGCGCTTTTGGAAACCTGGCTTATTCAGTTTGACCCCCTCTCTCTCACTCCCTTGCTCAGACAGGCTGTTGCATCATCCTACCTGTGCAGTGAAGGCGAGAGAAAACGAGATCATTCTGCCAAACAAATGTTCACTGCCTGGCTTCCCTGCCACAGCCACACATGTGAAATCTCCCAGCATGCATTGGGCTAATACATTTCGATAATAAATAGCATCCAAATTAGCCTAAATAGATCGAAATAATGTGTAATGTTACCACAACATGCAATTGTAGAACATTTCAATATTGGACAAAATAAAATCGCGAAATGAAAACACAAGCCTATGTGAAACATATATGTCATGCTGGGCCTATATATATCCCTCGTAGATTTAACGTGATTTAGATAAGTGACAGCGTAACGCGGTTCTACTGTCATGTGCTATACTGTGTCTGCTCCAATAAATTGGCCCTACTTCACATTTAGTTTTACAATAAAAACACATTTCTGCAATGACTTTACATAATGTAGGCTATATTTATGTGCTACCTGTGCCGCAGGGGAGAAGAAAAGGTAGCAAAACGATATCATTCTGGACAAACTTTCACCAATCTAATCTCATCATATGGATAGGCTATATTTTTCTAGCTGATGCGTTTAGAACATTCTTTTCACTTTGATCTTGCTATAGTGTAGCGTATTTACATGCTTGCAGTATTTAAACTGCAGTTAGAATGGTTTGAGAAGCATAATAATATGGAATAACAGCCTATATATGGAGACAGACAGACGGGATGAAGGGAGGGGGGGGGAGCAGAGCGCTTGGCTTGTCTGGTTTTACTGGATTGATCCGTGGAAGCTGTGACTCGTTTACTGCACTTCTCCAATGAGCAGACTGTGCATAATTTTACGCTTAAAAGACGTGGTTGTAATGCTTAAGGCTGCGTGTAGCGCCGATACCAAAATATCGAGTGCGCTGGTCCACGCCCACTACTCTGGGCTGCGTCTGGCGTTGGGCGCAGTTCATAGGCCGATGCAACGATAGAGTCCCATATCCCCATAGCCACTAATCCTACCCACCCCACGAAACCCCACTCTCTACTGTTACAGTCAGTGCCTCTCGGCTCATGTGTAATTCATAATTATATTATATTTATGGATGTCTATCAAAGGAGTGGGCGTTAGCTCTTAGAGAAGGGAATGGATTTGTCCATCTAGGCTTCCTTGTACTTTTTCCCCCTGTTTTTTTATGTTTTTTCAACCCAAATGATTTATGGTCACGATTGTGTACCTCGCCAGTTGGCATGGTTGCTGGCTTAAAACTCTTTAACTACAACTAAAACTCTTTGAAGATTTTTCTAAACGTGAGGGGAAAAAAACTAAACTGAAATTTTAAACAAAAACTCAAGTAAAAACAACTAATGAAAAATGCAAAAACTATACTAACCTTAGGGCAGGGTGGAGAAATGGGCTAGGAGGAGGCCTAGTGGAGGTGGTGAGACTGGCTCTGGCCTTTATGTCTGCCTGCTGGCCACTGCTGACTCGAAGGGCGGAAGGAGAGATGAGGGGCGGAGCCTTGTTGTCCGACGGCTTTCTCTTCAGGGAGGAAACTCGGGCCGGAGGCTTCCTGTCCCGAGCCTCTTTGTCATCGTTACCATGGAGACCAAGTCTTTTCTCCCTCTGAGATGGAAAAGGACAAATATAAGCTTAGGAAAATAAAGAGTATTTTACAGTTAGATGTGTATGGCATGGTTATGAAAATAGTTTTTAAAGGCCCAATCCATCAAAACTCACTATTACTGACACCGGTGGCCGTTAGTGTAACTGCAGGCAGCGTGTGAACGAGATGACGCGCGGGCACCATACTCGCACGCGCACAAGCAGTTGCCTGGCAACAGCAGAGCTGTTCGTTGCTTTGTAACGTTAACTCATATAAGTCACTTGAAAACGGCAACCTGGACAATTTATCGGTCAGATCAGCCTCGAGATGCCCAGGAAGGATTCTGGATGAATTAGGGGACGTTATTGTGGCATGTTTGGTCGTGTTTTGGCTTGCGTTGGCTGCGGGCAAGTCGATACTCATGTTAGCACAAGCCAGGAAATAGCCTGCTCCCCCTGTATGTACGGCCTGGAGTTGACCAAACTGAACAATCAAACAATGTTTCATAAGCATAACAGTAACGTTAGGCATATTTACGACTGTTAAATTCATTATCCACACAAGACGGTAACGTTATTAGTGGGGCTGGTGGTAATTTCTGTAAATGTAAATTAATATTAGTTAGCCGCGATTAGCATCAAGCTAACGTTACTAGTATGTGCAGTCCCACTGCAGCCAACTGCAGTCAGAGCCTGCTGGCTGCGGGAAGTGGATACTCATGTTAGCACAAGCCAGGAAATAGCCTGCTCCCCCTGTATGTACAGTCAAACAATGTACCGTAAACATAACAGACAGTAGGCTAACGTTAGGCATATTTCCGACTGTTAGATTTATTATCAACACAAGACAGTAACGTTATTGGTGGGGCTGGTGGTAATTTCTATAAATATAGCTAAATCTATTAGTTAGCCGCGTATAGCATCAAGCTAACGTTACTATGGTTCTAATAGGCAGACTCACAACCGCAGCTAACTACAGTCAAACAATAATGTTCCATGACCATAAGCATAACGGTAGTAACGTTAGGGTTGCATTACTTCACACAAGACGGTAATGTTAGCAGAGTTTCTGACCAGGTGGTCAGATACTTGTACTACGGAGTGACAGTAAAAATCTTGAATCTTGAAAATCCATTAGCAAGCAGCTAACGTTATCTGGTCAAAACCACATTACAGTAGCTACAAGCAGCAAGTTTCCTTCATGAACCGAAAACACAGTCCTGACTCTAGTTTCCCCCGATGTCGGTCACATTGCTGCTGTCTGGCCAGACGGGCTTCATTAGATAAATATTTATTTATTTAGTCTGGACTTTTTCTGGAGTCTGTGTTGTTGTTTCCTTTAGCTAGCAGCTAGCGACGACCGTAATGTTAAAAGCTACTTCAGCCATTTCCTGTTAGCGTCTAGGACAAGAGACAAGCTCGACGTGAACGCGCGAGACGTCACATCCTCTAGCTGAGGCGGGAGATGCTATCCACTTCGAAACTGCGGTTTTTCAATGTATCTTCTGAACGGCTGGTCTGAGAGAAACGCCCCTGGTCGCCATTCTTAAGTTACGTCAAGGCGCATTCACTCAGTGCCAATAATAAACACTTTGTGCACATTTATTTCCAAAACCAACGGAATGGGCCTTTAAAGGGACAGTTCACCCCAGAATCAAAAATACATATTTTCTCTCTTAGCTGTAGTGCTATTTATTAATCTAGAACGTTTTGGTCTGCCTTTTCCCTAATACAATGGAACTGGATGCCACTCGGTTTGTGGTGCTCAAAGCATACATTTGAAAGAAATCATTACCCAGTTCTAATTAATACACAGACCTTGTTGTGAGCAGTTTCATGTATACGAACCGACCGACCGAACTACACCCGACAACCGTCTCACAGCACAGAAGGAAGTGTGCTAACCTTACAGCTGCTAAGCTAAGGTTACAGATATGCTAATGTTAGATACATCCTTCCTTCTGCGGAGTGAGACGGTTGGTGTGTGTAGTTCTGTCGAAAGAGAATAGTTCCTACATGAAACTGCTCACGAAAAGGTCTGTGGATTTTGGGCGCTTTGAGCACCGTAAGTCGAGTGCCATCCAGTTCCATTGTATTCGAGAGAAGGCAGACTTCTCTACGGCCAATATCTCCAAAACTAAGCAACTCGCACCAAAACAATAATAGATGGATAAATAGCACTACAGGTAAGAGGAAAAAAACATATATTTTTAAGTCTAGCAGTTTGCAGTTTAGCTTTTAAATTCAGGTTTCATCTAGGTCAGCAGTTTCCAACCTTTTCCAACTCAGTGCTCACTTTAAAATGTCTACATTTTCTGCGGCCCCCTCCGACACCATAAAAAATATGGAGGCCAAATAATGAGTTCTCAGAACACGTTTTATTTTCCACTCTAACACAGCATCTGAAACATGTTGCATTTTCAATGTTGCAGTTTCCAAGGAGCTGTCAATGAGCAAGTGCTTTTTTTATTTGTTTAATGTAAAAAACAACACGGTGGGAATCACTTATCTAGCTCTAGGCATATTAAAATTCCCTTACAAGAAAATATAGCATTTTCCTCTTTTCCTACTATGACGTTTATAGTCTATGTTCTTCACTTCTGAGGTGGCTGTGTTTAAAAAAAGAATCACCTTGAATTATTTTGTGCCTTGAGATAACTTGTTATGATTTGGCGCTATATATAAAATTGATTGATTGACCAATTTGTTCTTATTCTAGAGCAGGGGTTCCCAAACTTTTCCGTCCATGTACCACTACGTACAAAACCAACTTTCCCAGGGACCACTTCGACTGTGTATACCAATCCCCCCCAAAATAAAAGTTGACGATCTAACCATGCAATAGCAGCAGAAAGGCTAAATGACAATATAAGGCTACTAGCTGGTTCAAAACAGAGAGACACACACACCTGCCAGCATTAGGCTGTGAAAAAGAGGACCCCTTTGTAAAATTAAAAAAAATTCCCTCGCCAAAATGTAGCCTAAATTTTGAGTGTTATTTAGCTATGTTCCTGACAAACTAGCATGACATGGTTGGTAGAAATTGATTCATTAGGTCTTCTAGTTTGATAGGATACCAGAAACTTCACTCTGGCTTTAAAACTGAGCCTGCTGCAGTATCTGAAAGAAAATGTAAAAAAAAAATTAACGCCCAATCTGTAAATATATATATATATACCGTATATATTTTGTGTGTGCAATTCTCTGGCGGACCACCAGGCGGAGCCCCGTGCCCAGTTTGGGAACCAATGTTCTAGACTAGAGTGTCACCAGCCAAACTGCATTTTGTGCTTGTGTGATGGTAGCAGCTTACCTGTGTTCTCTTCTCCTGTAGTGTGATGAAGCGCTCACTCTGGGCCTGGATCATGGTCTCCAAGTCCTCCTGCTTCTTCAGCAGTTCCAGAACGTCAGACACAGAGTCCTGACACAACCACATCAAGGACAGAATGTCAGACACAGAGTCCTGACAACCACAGCAAGGACAGAACGTCAGACACAGAGTCCTGACAACCACAGCAAGGACAGAAGGTCAGACACAGAGTCCTGACAACCACAGCAAGGACAGAACGTCAGACACAGAGTCCTGACACAACCACAGCAAGGACAGAATGTCAGAAGACACAGAGTCCTGACACAACCACAGCAAGGACAGAACGTCAGACACAGAGTCCTGACACAACCACAGCAAGGACAGAATGTCAGACAGAGTCGTGACACAACCACAGCAAGGACAGAATATCAGACACAGAGTCCTGACACAACCACAGCAAGGACAGAACATCGGACACAGAGTCCTGACACAACCACAGCAAGGACAGAACGTCAGACACAGAGTCCTGACACAACCACAACAAGGACAGAACGTCAGACACAGAGTACTGACACAACCACAGCAAGGCCAGAACGTCAGACACAGAGTCCTGACACAACCACAGCAAGGACAGAACGTCAGACACAGAGTCCTGACACAACCACAGCAAGGACAGAATGTCAGACAGAGTCCTGACACAACCACAGCAAGGACAGAATGTCAGAAAACACAGAGTCCTGACACAACCACAGCAAGGACAGAATGTCAGAAGACACAGAGTCCTGACACAACCACAGCAAAGACAGAACGTCAGACACAGAGTCCTGACACAACCACAGCAAGGACAGAACGTCAGACACAGAGTCCTGACACAACCACAGCAAGGACAGAACGTCAGACACAGAGTCCTGACGCAACCACAGCAAGGTCAGAACGTCAGACACAGAGTCCTGACACAACCACAGCAAGGACAGAACGTCAGACACAGAGTCCTGACGCAACCACAGCAAGGACAGAACGTCAGACACAGAGTCCTGACGTAACCACAGCAAGGACAGAATGTCAGACACAGAGTCCTGACACAACCACAGCAAGGACAGAAGAAAGACTCCAGCCTGGTTAAAACCATCCTCATTTGTGATCTCACATTCTGTTTCGCTCTACGTATCAGTCTGGACTCCAGCCCGTCCACAGTGATTTCAGTGGGTGGGACAAACTTTCACCAATCTAATTAATCTCATCATAGGATAGGCTATATTTTTCTAGCTGATGCATTTAGAACATTCTTTTCACTTTGCTCTTGCTATAGTGTAGCGTATTTACATGCTTGCAGTATTTAAACTCCAGTTAGATTGGTTTGAGAATAATATGGAATAATAGCCTATATATGGAGACAGACAAGAGGGGATAAAAGGGAGGGGGGGAGATCAGAGCCCTCGGCTTTTCTGAAGCCGGACTGGATCGCTCCGTGGAATTGGAGCTGAAAAGTGAAGCATGTGATTCGTTTACTGCAGTTCCCCAATGAGCAGATGGTGCATAATTTTACGCTTAAAAGGCGTGGTTATAATGATTAAGGCCACCTGTTGCGCCGACACCAAGATATCAAGTGCGCTGGTCCACACCCACAATCTGGGCTGTGCCTGGCACTAAACGCAGTTTGCAACGCCGATGCAATGATAGAGCCCGTGGTGTTGTCATTCACGATTTGTGAAGGAAGTCATCAGTGATGTCACTTGAGCAATTGTGATGACATCAGTGATGTCACTCGAGCAATTGTGATGTCATCAGTAATCACCCTTCCTGGCTGAGGCTATAGACCAATTTCGAGTGGACGTCACGCGTTTACATCAATGCAGTTACATGGTGGCAGGAAACTTACATTGATAAGAGATGGCTAATAGGTTGTTCCATTGCAACATCAGCGCACAGCAAATCCGCCATTTTGGCCTGAGGGAGACACCTCTGATTGGCTGTCATGGTTCTGTGCTGTTGTCCTATTGGCCATTGAGGCTTTTCTTCAGGCCAAAATGGCGGCAGCGCTGTTGTCAAAAACAATTCAACTCTTGCCTTCAATACTCTCTGCAAGTAGGAGACAAACTGGAGAGATTCCCGGAATAAGGGAAAACATGTCTTGTGCCGCGGCTCTGCCGTATAGACACTGTGCTTTCCCACTGGGTATATGGCCATTTATTTGGATCCTAGACCATCCCCACAGTGAGTACGGCTCACTTTCTGCCACCAGCTCAACTTGAAAATACGTAATAGCTGTTTGCAAACACAAAAGTGGTCTATAGTGGTGACGAACAGAATAGGGAAACAATGGATATAAATGACGTAGCTTTTTCCACCATGTCTTGTATTTATGACCTATGAAGCATCCCGGCCTAAGAATTTCGCAAGAGTGTACTTGTGCAACGGGAGTGACAGTAAACATCTTGAAAGACCTACCTCATAGTGTGTTCAGTGTGTGATCTCGTAGGAGCTGAGCCAGTTTAATGTGGTCTAGACCTACCCCATAGTCCTCGGTTCTCAGCGTGCTCTCGTAGGAGCTGAGCCAGCGGTCGGCCTGCTCCATCTCCCTCCTCAGGAGCAGGATCTCCAGGTCCTCCTCGTACAGCAGCCTGGTCTCCTGCCACACCTCCTGGACCCGCGCCTCCAGCTCCTGCAGCTCGTGCATGCGCTCCTCCACCTGGCCATCAGGAGGAGTGAGGTGGTTAGCGGATATTTCTACCTGGTGGTCAGTAATCATAGCACTATGCAAGGTTTACTTTGATGTTAGAAATGTATAGCAGTCACTGTATTAAGTGCAATTAGGAACTAGTGTCTAATCTTTGATAATCTGAAGAGTTGAAGATGTTTTTATGCATATTTCATTTTGAGCAGTTGTTTTGAACCCTGGAGCAATTTTTCCAATAGTTCAGTTTGTTTGGGCATGAGAATGCCACAACTGCAGTCCCTGTGTAACTTTAGCTAAGCACAAAGATGGATATGAAGATCAGTCCAGACTATGGTTTTCCCTCTAGAGCAGGGGTTCCCAAACTTAAGAATACTGTAGTGTGGCCCACTTTGAAATCTGAAAATCTTCCGGGGCTCACACAACCCTTTACTCACAACTCTGATCAACACAAACAAGACTAAGGTCGCTTTCACATATAAGCTGTTTGGTCCGGTTTAAACGAACCAGAGTTCATTTCCTTGGATAGTCCGCTTGGTTTGGGGTGGTGTGAAAGCTCAAACAAACTGGTGCAGAACAAACAAGTGAACTCTGGTCTGCTTGAAAACGTGGGCCCTGGTTCGCTTGTGAACCCTGGCGCGTTTCGTTTGTGGTATGAAAGCAAACCGGACCATACACAAGAGCAAATATAAGAAACGGCAGTGCATCATGAGTAGAAGGAAGCAAAACAAACACTGCGGCGCGCACACGTGTACAGTACTGTACGGCGGCACGTGACGTACGTCGTCATCTGTGTAAACAACAACACATCGTTGTCTCTCATCGGGCTCGCCTTCTCCTTTGGTACTGCCTCGCTTGTCTCATCTGCAGAATGAAATGTTCAACAGCTCGCTGCCTCATCTACTGCTCATATTGGGCACATTCTTGTAAAATATTTATTTGATAGTAACACCAAATTAAAACCAGAAATCCCAAGATCGTATAAAGGTGGTGTTGCGCCATGGTTTGTGTTTCGCGGATTCACTTGTGTTGTTCAGTCAGCCATCAGCCAGACAAGAACGCGACGGAAGAGGAGATATTTCCCTTCTCTACTCTGTCCAATAGACGATCGACCGTTTTGACCACGTGACATTGGTCAGAAAGTTTGGTGCGCTTGACAAATTGCAGTGTGAAAGCGAACCCCCCCCCCCCCCCCCCCCCGAATCGCACCGAGTCCACCAGCTTACCGTATTTCCTCTATTAGTGGCCTCTATTCCATTACTGGCCTCTGCTCTAATATAGGACGGGGGCACAGCCTGCTCGGACAAATAAAGGCCCCTCCCTCAATACAGGCCGGGTCAAAAAAAACAACAACGAAGGAGCAAAAACTACGGTGAATACGGTACTGTAAAACACAACGCATCTACCGTGTGACGTAACCGGACGTAACGCAGAGACCAAACGAACCAGACGAAAGTTTGACGTTAAGTTTAGCGTTGTGCAATATGCAGCGGAACATTTGGTACAGTGTGATGTGGAATCAGCCCTTCAAGCAGAGCCTGCACGATGCCTACGACGAGTGGATAGCTGGGGACGCAGATAAGCAGTACACAGCTGGAGGTGGAAACCTAAAAGCGCCTGCTCGACGCCTGCTTGTGGACTGGGTGTTCGCCGCCTGGGACAAGCTGGACAAGGATCTGATCAAAAAGTCCTTCCAAGTTTGTGGACAGTCTGTGAAAACTGACGGGAGTCAAGACAACCTCATCCACTGCTTCAAGCAGGCACAGCCCTGCACCGCTGGACGGGAGGCTCTCGCCCAGCTGCGTTAGCGGGACCAGGAGAACAGACAGGCAGCCGAGGATGAGGAAGATGAAGAGGAACTGGTCAACAATGAACTTGTTGTTCTGGATGATGTTGATGATGATGACGCGGAGGATACCGACATACTAGATGAGGAGGAGGAGGATACTGAGTGAGTGAGTGACCACCAATATTTATTTGCGTTGTTCGGGTTTTATGCAATATTTTGCAATAAAAGTCATGAAAATAAAGGAGTATGTCCATGAGAGTTTAATATTAAGAAATAAAGGCCTCACTCGATTACTGGCCTCTGCTCTAATATAGGACGGGGGCTCTCTGTGGCTCAGTAAATAAAGGCCCCGGTTACTATTAGCGGAAATACGGTATATGTGAAAGCAACCTAAGATGAAGTATTTCCATATCTAATTTTTATTTCATTAACAGAGCATGTGAACTTTTATATGAAATATAATGTGAATTATATTTATATTTATGTGAAAATGTATAATCCATCCACATACAAAAATTTTGGGAAAATACCAAAAGCCAGATTGCCAACATTTTCTTCCCCTTACTCGTCAGAAGTATTTGCATGCATAACACATTTGTTGAGACAAAATAAGTCAATCCACAAGCTATTAATGCTATTTAAGCTGTGAAAAATGCTACCTTATCTGTAAAGGGGAGACTCCCCATTGAACCAATTTTCATTCAGATAAATTGAGCTGAGAGGTCAAGGGACCCCTTTTGAAATAGTTTTTCCCTCACCCAAATTTAACCTACATTTGGACCGTGATTTAGCCCCCTTCCCGACAAGCTAGCATATGCTTGGTACCAATGGATGCCTTATGTCTCCTAGTTTCTTCTGATAACAGGATTTCCACTGTAGCTTTAAAAATGACCCTGCTACAGCCATTTTATTGCCCCGAAAATGTTGGCAGACAACTCACGGCCCACCTGCAGTACCTCCACGGCCCATTAGTGGGCCGCAGCCCACACTTTGGGAATCACTGCTCTAGAGCAGTGATACTCAAATGGCGGCCCGCGCCCCCTGTGTGGCCCACGATGGAATTGCAAAAAAAAATATATATATATATATATATTTTTTTTTACAGTGCACCTGAACGCAACATGCAAGATACCCGCTGAATAAGTGTCCAAATGTTCATGTCATTCTGGCCAATACTCCTGCCCAATGCATTTCAGTCTGGAATATGGAATATCTTTCAATAATCTATGATTTAGCTGCTAAATTGACAAATACCGCCATCTGCTCGCTACCCAGGCACTTATGTATGTACTTAACCTAACTACGGTAACTATCCGGTGTGCACAACATTGTCAGACTAAACTCCAGCTGACACCCCAAAAACCTACAATCCGCTACAGAAAAATGTATATTGTTTGTTTATTAACTGGCCCCTGGCCTTCTATCATTTCACGAAAGTGGCCCCCGGGCAAAGCAAGTTGAGTATCCCTGCTCTAGAGGTTCATTTTGTTATGCTAGGCTTTCCAAAAACCTGCATTTTGGTTTTGGGTTGTTTGTGTAGAGCACGTGTCAAACTCAAGGCCCGGGGGCCAAATCCGGCCCGCCACTAAATTTTATGTGGCCTGGGAGAGCTAGCAACGAATACAATTTGCACAATATAATTCTAATTCTAATTAGTTCTAATAGTTGTAGGCTAGTAGTTGTTGTCCTTTTGCCATTATCTTTCCTATAATTTTGCTTTCTGAGCTAGTTATTAATTAAGTTATTAGTAAAAACCAATTATAATCGAATCAGAGGCAATTACAGTATGTATGCTAACAAGTAGATACATTTATATCGAGTTGATGTGGCCCGGGATGAAATTTAGTTTGACAGGGGTTCAGATTAGATTCTCACTCCAAACGAACCGCACTGCAGTTATCTTTGAAGAGGACCAAAATCCACATTTTCAGCCATCTCTGTGTCATTATTTGAGCTTGAAACAGGCTTGGTGGTGTGAGACCTGGGATGTTTCCAGAACAACTCTGGAGCCCCCTCTTTCTTCTTTTTCTTTGGAATGAGAACATGATCCAACTGTGATTAAATTAACATGGAAACAGTATATTCATATTCACTATATTAAAGGAACATATTGATAGTCAATAGCAATCCTGTATAAATCTTGGGATATATCGGTATCACCGGTAAATAAGGTCCCTGTATATAATTTATTGCTCACTTATACTTTCTCACATATCTTACTTACTCGTACTGTTTATATTTATTGTATTGTGTGTGATGAATAAAAAAAATATTACGACTACTACCCAGCCCAACTACAGGAACACTGTGCATTAAAGGTCCTATCCGTAAGTTTGGCTGGAAAATAAACGTTCACAAAGTGTTTTCTATTACCAATGAGTGAATGCGCCATTCCGTAACTTAAAAAATGAGCCCAACCACGTCTCTCTGCGTTCACCCATTGCAAAGATATTGCAGGATTTTCATGCTGGTCGCAGGTTATAGGACAAATCAGCGTGACGTCACTTGCCACCCAGAAATGCGGAACCCCGCAGCAGTTAATAGTATGAGTTGCGCCAAACAAATTTTAATATCTCAAAAACTATACATCACATCGCTTATATTTTGACATTCTGAGTGAGAGCAGAATTAGCTCAAGAGTTTGATGTATAATATGGCCCCTATCTTCCCACTGGCCTTGGGCGCTAAACTGGCGTTAAACACAAAAAAACACGCTTTGCGCCTGACTCGGGAAGATAGCATCATGTTTTTAGGCCCCGAAATGCGCTTTACGCTGAAGAGGCGTGGCTCAGTGCCAGAATAGGCCAGAATGGGCGTTTCGGCCTTAAATAAAATAGCAACCAAATCAGCCTAAGTAGGCTAAGTGGTAGATAGAAATAATAGTTATGTTAACACAACATGCAATTCTAGAACATTTCAATAATAAAAAAAATAATAAATAAAAGATAAAAATCAAAACACAACCCTATGTGAAACATACATGTAATCCAGGTGGCATATATATCCGTCACAAATACAACGTGATATAGATGAGTAACACGGTTGTACTGTGATGTCCGCTCCAACAAGACTTACTTGACACATACTTTTTCCAATAAAAACACATTTATGCCATGACTTTACATAATGTAGGCTATATTTATGTTGCATCATTTAGCCTGTGCTGTGATGTGCAGGAGCAGCAGGTAGCCTACAAGTTATAAAACTAAGCCTGTCCTGAATGAGCCGAGTGGGGGTGCTTGTTCACTATTGTGAACAAGCACGTGTGTTTACAACATAAAGATCATGGAATTGGATGCTATCAGGAATGTCACCGATAGTTAACATTCTATATTGTAGGCTACAAGGAGACCGCATCAGCCCTGCTGAACAGATCTGTATTTGCCTGGCTGTAGGTTGAATTGTTTTATTCAGGCTATGATCTGTGATGTGCTGAACTATCCAAATTGGCATGAAGAGATGACAGCATGCAGCCAAAACCCGGACATGGATCGAGTGGATCGGAGCTTCGAAAGGAAGAATGTCATTGAGTAACTGCAGTTCACCAATGAGCACAGTTGTGAATAATTCTACGCTTAAAAGGCGTGGTTATAATGCTTAAGGCCGCGTGTAGTGCCGACACGAAAATTATGACTGCGCCGGTCCACGCCCACTAATGTGGGCTGCACCTGGCGCTAATCGCTAATTTAAGGCCAGTGGGACGATAGAGCCCTATATGCATGTCGTGTTAAAGTTGTGTGAACTGTCGCAGTTTTTAAAATGTAAACAGAGTTAGCCAGCTAGAGTCAGACACTCAAGCCGTTGCCACCCAGTGACGCAGTTTGTTTACCAAAATGCTGCTCGGCTGATCTCTGTATACTTTCCCGGTAAATTTGACGGATGTGACATTCTGCGTGTTCACGAGCCTGCTCTTGTCCTCATGGCTCCGGCGGAAATATACCAACGAAGAAGATGGCTAACAGAAGTGGCTAACGTTATGTTCGTGGCTAGCTGCCAGCAAACAAACACCAACACAGACTCCAGCAAAACGTCCACACAAAAATAAATAAATATTTATCTAGTGAAACCCGTCTGGCCAGACAGCAGCAATATGACTGACATCGGGGGAAAACTAGAGTCGGGGCTGTGTTTTCGGTTCATGGAGGGACCTTGTTGGTTAATTGTAGTTGCTGTAATGTTGTTTTGGCCGATAACGTTAGCTGCTTGCTAATGGATTTACCACCTGGTCAGAAACTCCGCTAATAACATTACCGTCTTGTGTGAAGTAATGCAACAGTCGCAAATATGTCTAACGTGACTACCGTTATGCTTATGGTCATGATGGAACATTATTTGACTGACTGCAGTTAGCTGCGGTGGTGAGACTGCCTAATATTATAACGTTAGCTTGATGCTATACACGGCTAACTAATAGATTTACATTTATAGAAATGATGACCCACTAATAACGTTACCATCTTGTGTTGATAACGGATGCAACAGTCGTAAATATGCCTAACGTTACAACTGTTATGCTTATGGAACATTGTGTGACTATTTAGTTTGGTTGTGTCTAGCTCACATCAACGCCAGGTAGGCCTATTAGATGGTATCGGGGGAGCAGGCTGACTGCAGTGAGACTGTCCATTATTATAACGTTAGCTTGCTAATCGCGGCTAACTATTGATTTAACGATTTACATTTATAGAAATTACCACCCAGCGCCACTAATAAGTTAATGTTACCATCTTGTGTGGATATGAATGTAACAGTCGTAAATATACCTCAACGTTACTGTTTATGGAACATTGTTTGACCGTTCAGTTTGGTCAACACCAGACATTAGACGGTGCCGTATAATACAGGAAAGCAGGGTAGTTCCTGACCCACGCTAACGTGAATATCCTTATCCATTTCCCCGCTGTCAATGCAAGCCAAAACACGACCAAACATGCCACAATAAGGTCCGATAATTCATCCAGAATCCTTCCTGGGCATCTCGAGGTTGATCTGATAAATTGTCCAGGTTGCCGTTTTCAAGTGACTTTTATGAGTTAACGTTACAAAGCAACCAACACAGTCTGCTGTTGCCTAACCTCGCGTCACCAGGCTCTCTGTGCTCGTCCACACACTGCCTGCAGTTACTCTAATGGCCACCGGTGTCAGTAATAGTTAGAACTTACGGATAGGACCTTTAAGTCTATGCCTAACCTCTTGGCACATGAAGTTGCCTTCCTCCATCAGGCATCTCCCCTCATCTTTCACAGCCTGTGATTTGTTGAGCTGCCTGTCAATCTGGACGTGGTACTCCTCGTGCTTTTTGATTAGCTGCTCCAGGTCAGTTCCTTCCCCTGCCAGTGGCTCTCCTCGCACCAGAGACAGCATCTCTCTCAGCCAGGCCCTGTGACAAAGACACAAGTCCAATTTTAATCAATGTGATAAGATTAATGTAATGCCTACCACAAAACACAAAATTAGGGATATTTTCCAACTCTTTTGGGCGATTGCCGATACCGATATATGCAAATCTTTCCACAGAATTTCAGAGAATGTCAAGTCTCTCCTGTAGTGGAATTTACACATTATTATGCCTACTCTTATCGTTATGGCCCCCTGGCAGATGCAGACATAAATATAATGCTTTTTGAAATGTACACGTTCACTGGGAAAAATAACAAAACTACTTGAAAGGTTATGTAAAACATGCCATATTTTTATTTATTTAACATTTCCTTCCTAAGAAAACTGTAAGATTCGTATTCCTACTTAACACGTTGAGTGCCATAGCCGAGATATCTCGTCTTACATAATCCAACGGTTAAGTGCCATAGACGAGCTATCTCGTCTTACATAAACATTTTTTTTTTTTGACGGTGGGACATCAATCAACTCCTTTTACGTCTTCTATATCACTATTGGGAGGAAGAGAATGTGTATAATCTATTTTACCGACCACTAAGTGGCGACAGTTCTCTCCCAAGACAGAGAGAAGCCACAGCCAGCCACAGCCAGAGCAGCCAGCCAGCGCGCTGGAGAAAGCCACAGTGTAATTTTCAAGGAAGCAGCTCGGCGAAAACTCCCTCGATCCCACACACACACACACACACACACACACACACACACGCGCGCGCGCGCGCGCACACACACACACTCGAGCACCCCCGCGCATAAATAAGACCAGGATCGCAAAAGCTTACTCAAACCTCAAGAAACAGTTTTTACAGTCCAGACGGCCGCGGAGAATCCTTCCCCCACAGCACAGACGGAGGGAGGAGCCCGGAGACACACACACACTCTCTCCCTCTCTCTCCCCCTCCCCCCAGTCCCGAGAGAGAGAGAGAGAGAGGAGAGAGAGAGAGAGAGAGAGCACACACAGAGCGGGAGACAGACACGCCGCGGGGGCAAAGAACGGACAGAGATCCCCTCCCCCCAGAGCCGCGGAGCAACGCGCGAACACACACACACACACACACACACACACACACACACACACACACACACACACCCACACACACACACACACACACACACACACAATACAGTATACAGTCTCGCCCAAGGGCACCCACAATCACAGGCAGGTGACTGTTCTGCTGTTTGATTGAATTTCACAAAACTGCGATTATCTCAGCTTGCTGTCTCATACGCTAAAACCATGCTGTACTCAACGGCTAATATCTACATAACTACTAACTCTGCAAACTAACTCTTTTAGACAGAGAAAGCACACATTCTATTAGTTATTTTTAGATGATTGGTGTTCACGAAGTCTTAACAGAAAAGAATCCTCGGCTGTTGTAAAATGAGCCAGAATCCTCAAAAAAAAACCTGGCACAACTTACCTACAGGATTGAAAAAATGGCTGGCACTCAATGTGTTAAACAGGCTTAGACAATGCTCATGCTCTCCCTGAGAGATGTGGGCATCATTAAAACATTGTTTTATCAGCCTGTCATATCGGCAGAAGTGTTCATTTCGGGCAGATGCCGATATTTCATTTTAAAGCCTTTATTAGCCTATTTCACATCCCACCCAAATCAGCAATTTTGTGTCTAAAAGGCAAGTCAAGTCAAGTCAAGTCAAGTTTATTTGTATAGCACATTTCATACACAGAGGCAATTCAAAGTGCTTCACATAAAATGGTTGACAGAAATAAAAGAAGAGAATAAAATGGACATTTAAAAGCATCACAACAAGACTTTAAAAAGAGTATAAAAAGTGCATTAAGCAACAGGCGCAGCAGTTGCAGAAAGCGCTAACAACTTATAGAGGACACATTGGGTTTGCATAGTAGCTGTCAGCAGTTAAAAGCGACGGTAAACATAAAAGTCTTTAGTCTATTTTTAAAAGTAAGTAAGGTTGGGGCAGATCTGAGGTTTTCAGGCAATTTGTTCCAGCTAGCAGAAGCATAGTGGGTAAATGCAGCCTTCCCATGATTTGATTTGATCCTAGGGACAGTTAATAAGCTGGACCCTGTTGACCTAAGAGTTCTAGACGGTTCGTAGCGTGGGAGCAATTCAGCTATGTATTTTGGGCCTAGGCCATTAAGTGATTTATAGACTAATAACAGTATTTTAAAATCTATTCTATAACACACTGGCAACCAGTGTAAGGACTTAAGAACTGGAGTGATATGATGAGCTTTCTTAGTCTTCGTTAGAACTCTAGCAGCAGCATTCTGAATGAGTTGAAGTTGCCTAAGTTATTTTTTGGAGAGACCAGAAAAAAGGATATTGCAATAGTCTAACTACTATAAATGAAGGCGTGAATTAGTTTTTCTAGATCCTGTCTGGACATGTATCCCCTAATTCTTGCTATATTTTTAAGATGATAAAAAGCTGATTTTCTAATTGACTTAATGTGGGAGTTAAAGTTGAGATCGGAATCAATAATAAAAAAAAATTTAAGCCTTTGTTCTTTGGGGCCAAAGACGATCACCTCTGTTTTGTCTTTGTTTAGCTGTAGGAAATTCTGGCACATCCAGTTATTTATTTGATCAATGCACTGGCACAATGATTCTATGGGGGCATAGTCAGCTGAGGAAAGAGTTATATACAACTGGGTGTCGTCTGCATAGTTATGATAGGCTACTTTGTTTTTTTGCATAATTAGGCCTAGAGGGAGCATTATAAAGGTTGAAGAGAACAGGCCCCATAATGGATCCTTGAGGCACCCCACAAGTCATCCTAGTTAGGTCAGATGTGTAATTGCCAATGGAGACGAAGTACTTCCTGTCTTGAAGATAGGACTTGAACCACTGGAGGACCATACCCGATAGCCCAACCTAGTTTTCCAGTCTGTCCAATAAAATTGAGTGGTCAACAGTGTCAAATGCAGCGCTAAGATCCAGTAGCACTAGAATCGAATTTTTGCCTGAGTCTGTGTTCATTCTGATGTAATTTATGACTTTAGTAAGCGCGGTTTCTGTGCTGTGATGGCGGCGAAAGCCTGAGTCATTTGAGGTTAGGAATCTATTGAGTTGTAGGTAAACAACCTTTTCAATTATTTTGGCTATAAAGGGGAGATTAGATATTGGTCTGTAGTTACTGATTACCGATGCATCAAGGCTACACTTTTTTAGTAGGGGTTTAATAACTGCAGTTTTCAGGGACTCAGGAAAAGTGCCGGTCAAAAAGGAGCTATTAAAGTGACTGTTCTATCGAATTTCACAAAAAGCCGTTTATCTCAGAATAAATTTTCAGACGCTGAAACCATGCTGTATTCAACTGCTAATGCTTACATAACTACTAACTCTACAAACTAACTCTTTTAGACAGAAAAAGCACACATTCTATTAGTTCTTTTGAGATATTGTGTGTTCACAAAATCCTAACAGAAACGAATCCTCGGCTCTTGAAAGATGAGCCAGAATTCCACCGACCCACTAAGTGGCGACAGTGCTCTCCCAGACTAGAAAAAGCAGAGCCAAAACTGCAGGGGAACGCGCGATGAAACCATTCTCATACTGTAGAATGGATTGGCGAAAACGCTTTCGCTTTCGCGCTGATTGCTGGCGGTGAGCATGGCCGTAACTAGCTATGAGGACGGGGAGGTCCGGACCTCCCCTAATATTTCAGCCTGCAAAAAAAAAAAAAAAAAAAAAAAATTTTTTTTTTTTTTTTTTTTTTTGCAGGCCAGGCCAGGCCAGGCCACTCACTGAACAGCAGGCCAGGCGCCGCCTACTGGTTTACTAGTGGTTTTATTACTTTATTCAGGTTTAAAGTGGGTGCATCTCATTGTAATCATGCATGATGCCAATTGCCAAGCTCCCGAAGTCAGGTATGCAGGTGGCTATATGCATGGTTTCAGTTTCATGACCCAATAAGTAACAAAAAGAGGTGGTGTAAAGTTAAAAACAACATAATATATTTTATTTTATTTTTCAATCGTTCCTATCAGGAATAAATAAATGTCCCTCTGTATGTTTTTTTTATTATCGATGATGACTTTGTGTGTTGTGTACGGCTTGGGTTGTGTACCTGTGTTTGTAGGTGTCATTTTGATATGAATTTGGCTAAAACAGTTTGTGTTTGTTAGTTACAATTATGTTGACAGGAGAGCTGAGCAGGTGGTGACATGAAAGAGAATATACTGAATAATGACATCACAACAGTATAATCCTAATGTTGATTTAAAATGATATATTACTCTAAATATGGCTAAAAAAGGGGGGGGGGAAAACTCAAATCCGCCTCCCCTTGCTGGACCTCCCCTATTTCGGAACCCTGATACGGCCCTGCCGGTGAGGGATTGCAAATTTGCATAATAGATTACGGGTGGAACACACTTTGAAACACGCAGCATAAATAAGACCAGAATCGCAAAAGCTTCATCAAAGCTCTCAACCGAAACTCCAAGAAACGAGCGAGCCCATCCAGACTTGCCCAGCGGCCGCCAGCAGACAGGAGCAACAGCAAAGCAGTGAGCCTGGTGACGCGAGGTTACAGCAGCAGCAGAAACGAGCTTGTGACACGCCCGCTGCAGCCAAGAAGAACACACACGGAGGGAGGAGTTTGAAGGAGAGGGGTGTTTCCTGCTGTTATGGAGGAAATTACTGTTCAAAACTACTGATGCCAAAAATGAATGGTTAAAGTGACTGTTCTATCGAATTTCACAAAAAGCTATTTATCTCAGCTTAAATTTTCAGACGCTGAAACCATGCTGTATTCAAGTGCTAATGCCTACATAACTACTAACTCTACAAACTAACTCTTTTAGACAGAGAAAGCACACATTCTATTAGTTCTTTTGAGATATTTTGTGTTCACAAAATCTTAGCAGAAAAGAATCCTCGGGTCTTGAAAGATGAGCCAGAATCCTCAAAAAACCCCTCTGGCAGAAGCTACCTACAGTAAAAAAAAAACCGGCTGGCAGTGAATGTGTTAACTATTTGCAATAGGTCCGACGACAGACAGTTATAAACGCTTTTAAAAAAGCTTGTTGGAAGGGTATCGAGACAGCACGAAGATGATTTAAGGCCTTGCACAGTTTCCTCTAAGATGTCGTGGTCGATAACGCTGAACTGGGACAAATTTATCGAACTAGGGATCTGCGGGTAGGATGATGTCACAGCATTTCTTGGTGTGGAGCCACTAATAGCCTGCCTGATATTAATAATTTTATCCGTAAAAAAGGCAGCAAACTCATTTGACAGTAGAGAGGAACTCAGGTGCTACACAGAGAGGCGGGTTAGTCAGTCTATCAACTGTGGCAAATAGAGTGCGTGCATTGTTCACATTTTTGTTAATTATCTCGGAAAAGAACGATTGTCTCGACCTTTTCAGTTCGAGGTTGTAGGAGTGAAGGCTTTCTTTGTAAATATCATAGTGAATGTGAAGATTAGTTTTCCGCCATTTACGCTCAGCTTTCCTGCAATCTTTCTTTTTGCATCTAACGGATGCAGAATTTCGCCAGGGTGCTTTAATCTTGCCAGACAGCAATTTTACAACAACAACAGGCGCCACACTATCAATAGCATTCAGAATTGTTGAATTGAAGTTATCGAGAATGTCATTGACAGAAGCTGATGTGGGAGGAGATAAAGAAAATGTCTCCATAAACAGCGCGCTGGTGCCTACATTAATGTCTCGTCTTTTAACGGTTTGTGACCTATTAATGACCTCCGGGGAGATTTCCATTTCAAAAAAGATGCAAAGATGGTCAGACAACGCAACATCAATAGTCGACACAGAAGAGGACTTGAAGCCCCTAGTAATAACTAAATCCAGGGTATGGCCTCGGTTGTGAGTAGGCCCTGAAACATGTTGAGACAGATCAAAAGTATCAAGTAATATATTCAGTTCTTTGGCAAAATTATCCATCGGGTTATCAATATGAATATTGAAATCCCCAGCAATAGATATACAGGGCCCTATCGTTGCAATCGGCGTAGAAACTGAGTTTAAGGCCTGGCGCAGCACAGATTAGTGGGTGTGGACCAGCGCACTCGATATCTTGGTGTCTGCGCTACACGCGGCCTCAACCATTATAACCACGCCTTTTAAGCATAAAATTATGCACCATCAGCTCATTGGTGAAGTGCAGTAAAGAGTCACAAGCTTGCCTTTTAAGCTCCAATTCCAGGAGAAATCCGGTAAAACAAGACAAAGCCAAGCGCTCTGCTCCCCCCCCTCCCTTCATCCCGTCTGTCTGTCTCCATATATAGGCTATTATTCCATATTATTATGCTTCTCAAACCAATCTACCGTAACTGCAGTTTAAATACTGCAAGCATGTAAATACGCTACACTATAGCAAGATCAAAGTGAAAAGAATGTTCTAAATGCATCAGCTAGAAAAATATAGCCTATCCCTATATGATGAGATTAATTAGATTGGTGAAAGTTTGTCCAGAAAGATATCGTTTTCTCTCCCCTGCTGCAGGTAGGATGATGCACATAAATATACCCTACATTATGTAAAGTCATTGCATAAATGTGTTTTTATTGTAAAACTAAAATGTGAAGTAGAGCCAATTTATTGGAGCGGACATCACAGTAGGACATGACAGTAGAAGCGCGTGACACTGTCACTTATCTAAATCACGTTAAATCGACAAGGGATATATATAGCCCCAATATGACATAGATGTTTCACATAGGGTGGTGTTTTCATTTCAATGTTTTATTTGGTCCAATATTGACAATTGCAGGTTGTGTTACCATTACACATTATTTAGATCTACCTTTATATCTATTTCGGCTGATTTGGTTGCAATTTAGTAGCGAAATGGAGTAGCACAATGCATGCTGGGACATTTTACAGGCAGTGAACTTACAACTTCTTTTTCCTATGGGACGTGTGTTGTGTCTGTCTGAGCGAGGGAGTCAGAGAGAGACAGAGAAGGGTGACAGGGGAGAGGCAGAGGAGCGCCCCGCTCAACTGGCGCACTGAATAGGCCTGGTTTTCGGGGGGGAGTAGAGGCTCCGAAGGGGGGGGGGGGGGATGGGCTGAGATCGCCTGCATGGCAGAGGATGTTTCGTCTAGTCGGCTGACCTCGAGTTGTGGCAGCAGGGATTGTTGTTGATGAGACGTGACGTCTGGTAGCAGTGTGACCTCGCGGCGAGGGTTGGAGATAGTGGAGGGGGGGGGGGGGGGGGGGGGGCGCATTCCTGGCCGTGGAGTTATCAGATGTTGGATGATTGATGTTGTAGATAAGGTTGGCAGTAAACAGCCTTGTGCCATCTCTGTTGAGTCAACCATTACGACTGTAGAGATGGCTGCGATCCCAGAAGAGATTGAAGTTGTCAATATACTTCACATTATACCGAGGGCAGACAGTTGAAAGCCACGTGCTTAAGCTCAGGGACCTGGTGAACTTATTGACTTTGTATCCATTGGGGGGCAGGGGCCACTAATAAATGCCTCAATATCAAGTGAGGCTAGGAGCTTCAGTAGGTCCAGGAAGTCACGTTTTAGTGTTTCTGATTGCTGTTTCAGAATGTTGTTGGCTCCTATATGTAGGGTCATCTTGTTTAGGGAGCTGTGAGTAGACAGGATTTCAGGAATTTTCTCTGTTATATCACAGATCATCTCATCAGGGAAACAGAGTGTAGCGGTGTTGTTTTTAATCCCAATGTGTTTAATATCCGAGTCTCCGATGAGCAAGGAAGTAAAACAAAGAACCAAAGAAGATCCAGTTTGCTGTTCCTCCGCTGCAGGGACTGATCCAGTCCCAGCATTCTAATTAATGTCTTTCTTGCACCCATGTTACTTCCTGCATTTTAGACACAAAATGGCTGATTTGGGTGGGATGTGAAATAGGCGTATTGGCCGATACCGATGACATGCTGATATCATTGTGGATCCGTACACAAAATGCCCAAGAATGATGCAGACTTGTGAAGGTGAGATGTGAATTTAATGTTGTCAAAATTATCGATAGTATCAATAAGTATCAATATTTTTTGTTTTTACTGATTTTTAACTGACTCATTTGCAACAGTATCGCAGCACTTACTCTTAATGAAAAATCAAACATACTACTTGATTTTTCCCTCCCTATCATTGGTGGGTATCTGTTGTTTCAACAAGCTCAAAGAAGTGTTCTGATAGGCTGATGATTAGAGCAGGGATAATCTCTGCTGTGTGTGCAAAGTTTCTTTTACCAGGCCTATATGGAGAAGCGTGCGTCTGTCCATCCATCTGTCTTCGTTTATTTTTATGCCTCTTGATGTGTTGTCATTTTTTCCCGTGGTATCGAAAATAGTATAGAGTATTGATATTTTCCTGGGTATCACAGTTAGAAATTCTAGTATTGTGCCAACCCTGAAGAGAACCTACATGAGTTCAGTGCAGTGGGTGAAGTATCTCTGTACAGCCTCAGCCTGGCCCAGCCTGGCCCGGCGCTGGGAAGCTTTGTCCTGGAGGCTAGCCCAGCAGGCCTCCACCTCCTCCAGTCTCCCCGTCAGACCAGCCCTGGCCTGGGGCAGCCGTCTGCCCAGAGCCCTGCCCTCCTCTCTGCTCCTGGACACCTCCTCGGAAATCACCGCCAGGTCCCTCTGGGGATAGACGATGACAACAAGGCAGTCAACATTATTTCGTATGGATGACCCTAGTGGAAATGGACCCTATTACACATTTAGTAGGGGTGTGACAATACACATATTCGTACCGAACCGAGGCTTTAGGTTCAATACACATTGCAAATCGAATGAATGTCTCACTGCCGAACAGTGCAAGTCTTCGACAAGGATATCATAGTAAACGAAAACTGAGATGAAGAAGACGAAAAGTGTAAAAAAAAAAAAAAAAAAAGGTCATAAATTGAGATAAAATTTTCAGAATCAGAATCACTTTTATTGCCACAGTATGCAAGTTACATACGAGGAATTTGTCTTAGTGTCTGTATGCAGAATAGCGGTCACATCAATGTACAGAGATAAGAAGTAGGAAGATAACTAAAGAAGAATCACAAAGTTGCAAGTGCAATCAAATCGAGTAAATATATACAATATGTACATGAGTGGTGAAGTGCTCAGTGGATAATAAATATGAATTTATGTTGAATTTACATGATATTTACAGACAAGTTATACCAACATACCACGCAGCCATGGCATCATTATGAGTTAACGTTACAAAGCAACCATCACAGTCTGCTGTTGCCAGGCAACTGCTTGTGCGCGTGCGAGTATGGTGCCCGGGCGTCAGCTCGTTCACACGCTGCCTGCAGTTACACTAACGGCCACCGGCGTCAGTAATAGTGAGTATTGACGGATTGGGCCTTTAAGTGTTTTTATTTTTATTTTATTTTTTATTCTGTGTGCTTGTACTTTCTCTTGTGAAGCACCTTGAGATGTCAGTTTTGATTTGAAAGTGTGCTATACAAATACAATTAATTATTATTATTATTATTATTATTATTAAGTTAAATAGGCATTACATTTTTAACTAGACTGTGAAAATAATAAAATACATTTCAAAAATCAAGTAAATCTGTCTGGCATTTCTACTTTTTTGCTGTATCGAAAACCTCATGAACCGTGATACCAATGTGTTGTATCGAACCGAACGATGCATTTTGTGAACCGTTGCACCCCTACCCTTTAGGTCAGTGGTTCTCAAAGTGGGCTCTGGGGACCCCCAGGGGTCCTTGAAGGAGCTCCAGGGAGTCCCCAGCAAAAAGGGGGATAATTTATTTTCACTAGAATTCCATCCATCAGTAACATGATGACAGAATGTATGACTATTTTGGTCAAGGGTTTCATGCACTTTCTGCAATAATAGAACATCTAAAAGCAACCTAGAGGCCTACCACACCAAGGCGTTGTTTCCTCCCTCCATACTCCACCATAGACCAGACCGATGTGTCTCGTCTTCCTTGCATAAAGTACATCCCCTTAAAGCTATCAGACAAGATTGTTTTCTACCTGCTTACCTCCAGAGAACCTTTCAGACCAAGGTGGGACCTACCTCCATAGAAGCCTTCCAGAAGAGAGTATTTCCTAGCTACGGCTTTCCTAGCTTCCTGGCTATGGAGGCCTATCATACCAGTATTCCACTACTGTCACTGGAGTGTGTCCTACCTCCAGTGCCTCATGTTGTCTAAGCAGAGTCTGGATAGAGAGCAGATCATGATCCTGGTCTTCTGAGTCCAGCACAGCATCCTTCTCGGCCATCCAGCCCTTCAGCTCATCCACATCATGGTTAAACTGGTGAACCTCCTTCGCTGAGTGAAGATTCTGAGACACAGGATGCAAAATTGTCCCTTTCTCTAACATCCAGGCCAAGCTTTTTGGCATACAGCAGTGAGCAGGCATTCATCCAAAACCAGCACTAGCTAGAGACATTAACATTAAATCTGGTGAATTGGTCAATGAGGATGCGATAAAAAAAGTAGTACCTGTTCTCTGGTCTTGATGGTGTTGTTGAGGTTGTCCCACAGTTGGCTGAGAGCCTGGGCCCTCCTCTGGGCCTGGCCGGCCTGTTGTAGCCCCTGGCCCAGCAGCTGCACCGAGGCCAGCCGGCTCTGACCCAGACTGGACACCTCCAAGACCAGAATCTCCAGCTTCTTCTGAAGGACCTGGATATGATACAGAGAGAGGAGTGAGACATCAGAACCTCCAGGTTCTTCTGAAGGACCTGGAGACGATACAGAGAGGAGTGAGGAGGATTTTTGTAGGGTTTGACCACTATGGGGGTTTTGAAGGCAAATACAGCAGCATGTTTTTGGATTAAAGATGCTGATAGCTGATATACAGTATTATCCTAAATTTGGCAATGTTCCTGCAAATACTACTACTAATAATAATAAACCTCGCCACTGAAACCCATATTAGTCAAGGATCAAGGATACTTTATTGTCACTTGCATAGAAATACAGAGTAAAACATAAAGTGAAATGAAATGGGATCTGTCTGCTACACTGTGCAAGAGAAAACAAAAAACAAACAAGCAATAAAAGACACAGGAAGTAAAAAGACATAAAATGCTATGCATAAAGTGCAATGCAGTAACATACAGTCCCTGGAATAAATAAATAAACCTAATTAAAAAGGCAGTAGCCTAGCACGGCCTACATAAGTGTTAAAAGGAACCTTTAAAAAATAAAAAATAAATAAAATAGTGTTACATATGGGGCTCCTTTCTGGCCTCATTACCTTCATTACACCCTCTTGGATAGTTGACTGGTACTGGCTTCATAAGGTTCTAATATCACCTTCATTATGTCCACTCCACATACATTTGTTTATTGGTTTTGATTTGATTGAATATTACCTCCTGTAGTTGACTTTACTTTTATTTTATATTTGAAAGAGAGTGAAATGTCTACCATACCGGGAGGGGGGAGGGGGGATACCCTCTGTTTTTCTTTGTTGTTGTTGTTGTTGTTGTTTCTGTTTGTATTGTTTTGTTATGTATGGAAATTGAAAATTGCCATTCTTGGTTCAATAAAAACATCTTAAAAAAAAAATAGTGTTACATGGTCCTACTGCTGCTAGTGGCTAGCGTTTAGCATGCGGACAGCCTGGGGGAAGAAACTTTTCTTAAGCCTTTCAGTTTTTGCCTTCAGGCTGCAAAGGCGTCTCCCCGACCTCAGCAGGGTGAACAGGCCAAAGTTGGGGTGTGTGACATCCTTCAGGATTTTCACAGCTCTTGCTCTCACCCGCTTAAAGTAGGTGTCCTGCAGGGTGGGCAAAGACACTCTGATGGTGCGCCCTAGCTCCCATTTATATACTGATGATGATGATGATTTAAATAGTCAACAAATGTGCATTTTCTGCACATATTTGTTAAATCTGTAATCTGCAGACAACTGCAAATCTAATCTAGTAATCCAAAATTAATTTTATTTTAGGTATTGCAGAGCAGAAAATCATTTTAACATTTATTAATAATTAATTTGCTATTATCTATTATCTTTGTTGTATTTATTCTCCAATCCATAAATTCATCGATGATGCACATACCTGTATTACTAATTTCTTCTCAACGATCAATAAAATTAATCAAGTTTTATCGGATTCACCTCCACATCCTCCAGATCTTGTCCGCAGTCTTCAGACTCTGCCGCGGTCTTCTTGGAGGTCAGCCATGTTTGTAGATCTTTGGCTTCTCTCTCGAACACAAAGAGGCTGAGCTGATCGTCCAGAGCGGTGCGGCGCGAGGCAGAGAGGTGCAGGAGAGTCTCGTAACGTTCAAGGACATCTGGGAGAGACTGACTGACCATGGGACTGAGACAGACAGGAGGACAGGGAACACTGAGACCACCCCCTCAAGATTTTTCAGCATTATCATAACTATTGATTTTTTTTCCCCCATTTGATTTCTGAGTATCATGCACCCTAGATGCCTGATCCTCATTGGCTCAGAAGATACAACCATAGATCACATTCTAAGCCCTATTTGCATAAGCCCTATTTGCATGGGACTAGGGGGAAGGACGATGACACCTCCAAATCACTGAGATGTTGATTCGACTAATATTCAAGATTTAAGATTCAAGATTATTTTAATGGCCATAGTAAGTAAACACTTTACAAATGAGGAATTTGTCTTTGTGCAGTATGCAGCGTAGCGATCATAGCAATACAAAACATGGACCAGACAGAGACAATGCTCAAATTATAAAATATAAATAAATATAAATTATAAAGTGCAAAGTAACAGACCTTGTGACATAGTGGAGTCCATGTAAAATGTCCAGTAAGTCTTTAAGTGATGTATAATAATAATAATATTATGACATGACCTCTGTGTTTGGTGAAATATGGTAGGTAGACTAATTTGGGGTGGAATTTTTATTTTACAAATGACGGACATGGCAGATTCACTCAGGATTAAGATCACAGACGACAGAGGGCCCCAAGTAATTGGAGTCCCGTGCGAATAGGGCTTAAGTCTATTATGTCTTCCTACTGTAAATAAGCTTGGGTATCATAGAGACAAAAATAGGTTTTAGTGTGCCATATGGAATCCACATTTTCTGAAACATCTCAAATCAAAAACATAAAAAATGGTTAATATCCTCCCTATAAAACCTGTTGTCCAAAATGTTCATCTTTACAATCCCGCTGTCTACCTGTTTGGATGTCCGAGGTGCTGCAGTGAAGCTCCGCTCTCCTGCAGTCTGTCCACCATGGGCCGCTGGTTCTCCAGCTCCACATCCAGGGCATCCAGCCTCCTCAGCAGGCCCTCCGTCGCCTCCTCATTCCTGCCACAGTCCCGGGCCTCCAGCCCCGCACGCTGCTCCTCCAGCCACAGATCCAGCTCTGACACCTGGAGAGACACGGCCACTCATGACTAGGGATGGGGACTAATTTGTATTGATATTGATGCCATTTTCGATACTGCTACTACTGATAAGTCTTTATCGATACCACTATCAATACTTTTCTATAATTTGGTGGAAAGACGAGACGGCAATACATTCTTAACAAAACTGGTAATACTTTTATAAAGAAAATAAATAATATATATAGTGATTTGCATGTTCAGCCATCCTAGCAAGGAACCAATTAAGAAATGAAGTGACCGAAGTGAGGCAATTCAATTCTTCTTTGTTTAGTTGAACGGTGTTTGGGAGGCAATTCAATTGAATTCAAAAACTTTAGACAGTAGATGTATGTTTGTGCACCAGTAATTTGAAATGACATCACTCTTGTCTCTCGAGACAAGAGTTATATAATAATGTTACGTTATTTAATTATTATATAATGTTACGTTATAGCCAGGACCCACTAGTCTCCATAGCAGTATCGATAAGCTCAGACTTATTGATTTTCTGCTTTTGGGAAATTTGTTCCCGTGTCGGGGTCCTTCCTGGGTCTTGATCCCCATCCTTACTCATGACTGGAGAGAGACAGGTTGATTAAGGTGCACGTCCACGGAAAGCTTTTTTTGAGCTGCCAGCGTCTTTCTGCAATTCATTCTCTATGGTAAGGATATGCTAGGAGCGCTCCTCTTCCTAGCACCACGCCTGACGTTTAGCGCTCTTGGCGGCTAGTGTTTTTAGGCGGTGCGCTCTGGGCACCACAAGTAGAAAACATTTAAACTTTTAGAAAAGAGCGGTGCTCATCAATGTCAAATTGTTACTGTAAATGCAATTGCGAGGAATAAATTCTACAGTATTCCTTTATACTGTGAGAGCAAAATGAAATTCCTGATTGGGTTAAATATTCTGTATGTGTAAATGCCAATGGCTCACACTATGTATCTTTATCTTTATTGTTTATTGAAGCAGGGACAGTACACAATATATATTGCACCAGAGATAGCTAAAAGCTAATTTGCATCTGTAGTCCCTGGGCACACAGATTCCTGTGCGCACACAGTACATATCAAATACAGCAATTAAAGGAAAATCCTAATGTCTAAACAGTCAAGATACATGACAAAAAATTATACTTACTATTAGCAAGATACAACATATACAATGCGCCTAACAGTAAAAATATAACATAGAGGTAGATAGCAATCCACTAAAATCGCACATTGGCAAATGGTAAAAAAAAAAAATAACATAGCACAGAAATAGACAGTATATGAGGCTACACCAATGACTATTGGTGGCCGCAGGACTGACCCTCTCTCAGCCACTTCTTAATGGAGGATTTAAAACCTCTGAGGGTACTACAGCCCTTAATTACTGCTGGCAGGGTGTTCCACAGCATGCCCGCCTTAACCATGAATGCAGATTGACTAAATTTAGTCAATCTAAAAGGCACGCAGGAGTAGGAGCTTTGCCTAAAGAGAGGTGTCTAAATAACTCATTTCTATTGCCCCTACCAAAATCATTACAATACACACAGCAATCAATGAATATTGTCACTGTTTCATTTACCAGCAGTTCATATCAACTTTGATTGAATGTTTTGATCATGATTATGCTTGTTAATTTCCAGATTGAACAGAGGACTTATCTAGCTATTCTAGCCTTCTTTAGTGTGTAAATATTTTCAATGTTTCATTAGAAAGACCAGATTATTTTGAAAATCAAACATTTCAAGGAGTAGGTATATTAAAATTCAAGCATATTCTTAATCTTAAAATCAAGCATTTCCAAAACTTTCAAGACTTTGTACGAACCCTATACTTACCTTGTATGCTACAGTAGCTAGCTAACGTTAGCTACTAACTGTCAAAGACAGCTCCATACCGTCTGTGCTCGTTGAAAGCGCTCTGGGCATTCATATTTTTGATATGAGTAGGTACCTCGGTGAGGAAGGTGTGTATGCAAAGCGCCTCCTGCAGGAGCCTCCCCTTGGTGCAGACTTCCACCTTCAGCTGGTCGAAGAGGCTCCTCAGCTCCTCCACACGCTCCGTGATGTCATGAGACGCAAAGTGACGACCTCTCACCTGGGAAGGTTCATATTAAAGTCACATGAAAAGTCACATAAAAAATGACATTTCACCTTATTAGCTACTTCTCCATTTCATAACATACACATATTTATTATGTAGATAAATGTATGGAAATATAGAACATTTTATTTTCTGGTACTTTTTACAGCCACATTTCAGGAAAACAATGTATTTTTATGTCATGTTCATGTCATACCAGAAGATGTCCATAAAAAATACAACCAATAATGCCACCACACATTTTTTTAACTATTCAACCACTTGTCTGACTTTGCTGCCCGTTGTTGGGGGTGTTGCCCATTGACATTGCCCTACCTCATTATTGCCTATTATAAAACTGCTCTCTCAAATCAAGCAATCTGATTGGTTCACAGCCATTGTATAAATCCAGTAACCCACTCCATGGGTTATTGGTTGCCATGGCAACTCTCTTACTAAAAGCCTTTGGTTACCTAAAAAAAAACAAATGGCGGAGACAGCTGTCAGATCCTTGTGAATCGATCTTCGCTTATAACTTTACTAATACTTTGCAGAAAATTATGTTTTGTACAAGAATAGATGTGGGCTAATGTCTTCTTTGCAAAAAAAAAGGCTGTTAACCCCGCATTTAACCCCGCATTTAACCCCGTAACGTTAGTTGGTGTCGGGCTTTGCAGAAAGCACTCAGCTTCTCAGCAAGCGCTGAGAATGCAGCGCTGCGCTCGAGCTGCCTGTCGGGGTTTCCAGAAAGCTCTCAGCTTCTCAGCAAGCGCCAGGATTGGCCAATGTCAACTTCAGTCTCCAGAACGATCCAATCAAATCACCCGCACGTTCTTGCGGTCCCGCCTTACAGTAGTGTTTCAACTGACTCTATCAGAATACCATGCCAGTCGGACTTATAGTATTATTATTATTATATTATTATACTTGGAAACCGTTTTATAAAAGCAATATAGCACTCGAGCTGCGTGGTGTTGTGGAATATATCCCGCTGATAAGCTGTTATCCCACTCGGCCTGCGGCCTTGTGGGATAACAGCTTATCAGCGGGATATATTCGCCACAACACACTTGCTCTCATGCTATATTGCTTAAATGTATCACCATAAAATGAATTATATACTCTGTTCTATAACCTGTTTCACTATTAACCTGAAATTTAAAATAGAAAAAGTGATTGGCTCCTCACCAGACTCTGCCCCGCCTCCTGAACTGCCTGGACCAATGGGGCACGGCTCGAGATCTCCTGCATCACCACCTGGAAACAAAACACGATTGAATCAAACCGTTCAGAACCCACATTCTCCACGACAAATCTCACTTCACCTGGTAATCTGCTGTTTCTCCGAAATAACAAGATAATTATCTCAGAATTCTTATGAGATAATTATCTTGTTAATTCAGAAAAACAGGGCAATTATTTTTTCCTCAAGTGAATACATTACGCTGCTGTAGTTGTTTTAATCATCTGCTGTACTATTTTCCCCAGCCTTGAGCAACTTTCCCTGGTAAGTATATAGGGCAGTCAATAAGTTAATCAGTTAATTATTTAGCTTGTAAACAATTGGTTAATCAGTTGGTTAGTTAGCCTGTCAGCAAGTTAGTTATTTTATTTTTTCATCAAGTTCGCCCCCCCCTCCCATTTTCTCCCCGATTGTACTTGACCAATTCCCCCTGCTGTCCCGGTCGTTGCTCCACCCCCTTGCCAATCTGTGGAGAGTTGTCGACTAGCACATGCTTCCTCCGATACATGTGCTTCTTTTCACCTGACAGCGAGGAGTTTCACTGGCAGGACGTAGCGCATGGGAGGATCACACATTCCTCCCAGTTCTCCTCCCCCAAACAGGCACCCCGACCACCCAGAGGAGGCACTAGTGAACAGGACTCATACCCCACCACCTTCCCAGCCAGACACAGCCAATGACTACGTTTACATGCACACAATATTCCGGTTTTTGCCCATATTCGGAAAATGGCAATATTCCGACTAAATGAATAATCCACTAATATTCCCGTTTACATGCAGCCGTAGCTCGCCCTCCCCGACACGTGAGGGGGGGGGGGGGGGGAGAGAGATGCAGGTAGGCAGAGTTTTTCTGTTGAGAATAAACAGAGCAGCACTTTACCACAGGGCCGCTGGAAGTCATTTTAAGCAGGGGGTGCTGCAAGGAAGGGACCTTTGGCGGGCGGCGCCGAAAAAAAATGTGGATGTTATTTGGACGTTCGGATGTTTTTTAGCCATAAATTAACATTAGGATTATACTGTTGTGTATTGTATTTTCTCCTTTTCTCACTCACTTTCATGTCACCACCTTCTCTCCCTTTAGGTCGTTTTACACTACAACAGACAGCAACACAGGCAGAAACACTTATTGACTTAAACACTTGAGCTTATTATTATATTTTATTATCTTATTATTATAAACCAAACATCAAAAATAACATCTCCACCCTCTTTGCTTTGCTCATAAACCCTAAATATCGCAGTATAAAACACATTTTAATCATATATATTTTTTTTTTTATTGAGACTGCAATTCCAATACAGCACCTGCAGCACCCCCCTTCCCGCGGCCCTGCTTTACCAGCATCACTTGGTCCATTTCAGGAGCTTGCTGCTGGAAAGTTTGGCGTTGTGCATCCAAGTCTTTCATAAAAAGTAGGCTAGTAGCCTACGTTATTACCTCGCAGGCTCGCAAGCATTGTGGACTTCCGTGGGCACACTGGGCACTATAGGCTACTCTCTCTTTAAATCTCTCTCTCTTTAAATCGATGTTTCTCATCTCCTCCCGATCAGAAATGTTGGCTTTTCTTTTCGCATGCCAGAGATGATGGATTATATGATTATATTGCCTCTTCTAGTGCTTTCTAGCACACATCAGTTGACCACAAACAGGCAACATGCGTCGCAAACTGCGGGAAAAACCCTGATTGAGACGCATATTCCGAATGCGCTGTATACATGATCAAAGAATCCTCCTAAAACCCGAATAATACTGGAATAACCCAGATGTCTTAATCGGAAAATGCTAAATTCAGAAAAAGGGCAAATTCAGAAAATGCAACTGGAATATACTGTTTACATGACCCATGTCATTTTCTGAATAATAGTGGAATATTGTGTGCATGTAAACATAGTCAATGTCTGTAGGAACGTCTAACCAAGCCAGAAGTACCACTATAACGGGAATTGAACCCGGGTCTCTGTGGTGGTAAGCGAGTGCTTTTACCTCTACCCACACGCCCAGTGAGTTAGTTAATTAAGTAGTTCAGTTAGTCAGTTACTCATTTAGTTAGTTAGTCAGTCAGTCAGTCAGTCAGTTAATTAGTCAGTTAGTCAGTTACTCAGGTAGTTAGTCAGTTAGTTACTTCAGTTAGTCAGTTAGTTATTTAGTTAGTCAGTTCAGTTAGTCAGTTACTCAGTTCGTTAGTCAGTTAGTTAGTTAGTCAGTTCAGTTAGTCAGTTAGTTACTTAGTTACTTAGTTAGTCGGTTAGTTAGTTCAGTTCATCAGTTACTCAGTTAGTTCGTTAGTCAGTCAGTCAGTTAGTTAGTTAGTTAGTTAGTTCAGTTAGTCAGTTAGTTAGTTGTTAGTTATTGGTCAGTACCTGGTGTTTTTTAATCATCTGCTGTGTAGTGGTCAGTGTATTGCCCCAGTCTTTAGCAGCAGTGTGTGGCAGCCTGTCGCTCAGCCAGGCCACCTCCTCCTCCAGGTCTCTGTATAACTGGAACAGAAGCTGCCAGGCCTCCAGGACGTCACTGCGACACTGCAGGGGCTCCGACAGGCTGTTGTACCTGCCACAGATTACACCCATCTCAACCACTAATCTCACCAAAACATCTACTTTTGCTGGTTTTGGTTTTATAGTAATTTCAGTATGTTATGTTCATTCTGGAACTTATGACATAGACCCTTTTAGAGTGGACGTCACAGGGTTAGTTGCGCACACATCGCGGTATGCAAAACTCCGAGGAACTCAAGCCGAAACAAGAGAGACAGTGACACTGACAGTGAGCATGGGGTCAAGAAACCTCACCCCATTGAAAGAGTTAGCTTGTTTGTGTAAGGTAACCTGTCTGTTGCTGGCAAAGCTTTAAAATATGTGGAGGAGGCGTCGGGATATTCCTTATTTCTATGACAGCTGAACCGCTAGTTATAACTTTCTGCAACGATCTCGGCTCCGCCCACAAAATACGTCATCGCTGTTTACAAACTGTGAAAGGGTCTATTAGACTGATATGGAAGTGATGGGGGGGGGGGATCTGGTGATCCATTTTCTAAGTCTGATCTAAATTGTTTTCTCTCATGTGTTTCTGACTTAAGAAAAGGTCAAAAAAAGATTTGTCAGGCAAAAAAGTTATCTGATGCGGGGGATGAAGCTATTTCGTAGTCTGCTTGTCCGGGTTTTGGGGGTTATGTATCTCCTACCAGATGGTAGCAGGGAGAACATGTTGTTGAGTGGGTGGGTTGGGTCTTTGATTATTTTCCTGGTTCTCTTGAGGCAGCGCTGAGTGTAGAGGTCTGCCAGTTCCGGCAGCTCGCAGCCTGTTACATGCTGGGCCGCGCGCCTCACTCTCCTCAGCGCTTTTGTGTCTTTTTTTGTGTCTTTTATGGTGCAGTTTCCATACCAGGAGGTGAAGCAGCCGGTCAGTAGGCTTTCGATGGTGCCTCTGTAGAAGTCTTTGAGTATTGGGGGTCTCAGGCCGAACTTCTTTAGTCGTCTGAGACCGTGCAGCCGTTGTTGGGCCTTTTTGGCAACAGAGGTGGTGTGGCTGGACCATGTTAGGTCCTGGTGGATGTTGACACCCAGGTATTTAAAGCTGTCCACTCTTTCCACCTCTGTGCCGTAGATGGTGACCGGGTGGTGGGACCCCCCCCTTCCTCCTGTAGTCTGTGATGATCTCCTTGGTCTTGGCCACATTCAGGGAGAGGTGGTTGTCCTGGCACCATTGTTCAAAAAATATATGCAAAAAATATATAGTCAGAGGACTATAGCTGTCTGTGGCGAGTTGGTCTGAGGATATTCCATCTGGAAACCAGCTCCAGAACTGCAATCTGTCTAGCTAGCCAGTTGTGCATTCCCTTACACGTAGTAGTAGTCATGTGCATTTATAGCCTATACCAGTGATACTCAACTTGCGGCCCGTGATGGAATTTGCAAAAAAAACAAAAAAAAAAACAATTACAGTGCATCTGAACGCAACATGCAAGATACCCGCTGAATAAGTGTCCAAATGTTCATGTCATTCTGGCCAATACTCCACTTCTGTTATAGCATTTCAGTCTGGAATATGGAATATCTTTCAATAATCTATGATTTAGCTGCTAAATTGTCAAATACCGCCGTCTGCTCGCTACCCGCAGGCACTTATGAATGTACTTAACCTAACTAACTTAACCTAACTATCCGGTGTGCACAGCATTGTCAGACTAAACTCCGGCTGACACCCCAAAAACCTACAATCCGTTACAGAAAAATGTATATTGTTTGTTTATTAACTGGCACCTGGCCTTCTATCATTTCACGAAAGTGGCCCCCGGGCAAAGCAAGTTGAGTATCCCTGGCCTATACTATTCCCCTGACGAACGTTATGCAGACTGCAGCTGTTTGATATGCGGGCGTCGTCTTTCAGAACGGACGCTAATTAGGCTACTTCATGGGAATAATTTGCTTTACAAAAAACTGGAACCAAAAGATAAGAATTAGCCTTGTACCCAATAGGCTACATGATGGCGCATCTGTGATCCATAACGTTGATCAGATGAATATTGAAAGCCTTGTTACCATGCTGCATGTGGACTAGGGCTGCACGATATGAGGAAAATCTGCGATGTGCGATAACACTGTTCAATATTGCGATGACGATATAACCTGCGATAAATAAATAAATGCTATAAAAAAAATATGAATGGGTAGGGGTGCTCCGATCCGGCTAAGCCACGATCCGATCCGATTCCGATTCCTGGGGTCACGATCCGATTCCAGAATCGATTCTCGATTCCAACGATTCTCGATTCCAGAATCTAGAATCGATTCTCAATTATGTAGTTTTATATTGCAATAACACACAAAGGTAAATCTAAGACAAAAAATGACAAATGTATTAATGCTGAACTTCAAATTCAACTTCTGAAGTATTACAGTGAGGGCCTAAATTCATTTTGCAATACGAGTGTGTTAATTTAAGCATACGTATCAGTAAGTGGCACGGGATTCTCAAAGCCTGTGTTGAGGGTCATACGAACAAAAATGCACTCTTGAAGCTAAAAAAAAATCCAAAACCAACAAGTTAATTATTTACATTTTTACTTCAATGTAGAACAGTCATTTCTTACACATGAGATTACTTTTAGCCTTTTAGTCATAACGATTATTGAAAGATATTCCATATTCCAGACTGAAATGTTATAACAGCTGTCCTTTTCCTTTTTTTTTTCAAATAAAAATAGACTCTGGGTTCTCAGATTGGTATCTGTGTTGTTTCACCTTTGATTGAAAAATGCTTCCACAGATTGCAAAATTCTGAGTGATGATGTATTTTCCTTCTTTATAGGTTCCTCGTCTGTTTGTCAATCAAGGCTAATGTAGAGTTTAACAATTAATGAATTTGCTCTGGGGACCCCACTTTGAGAACCACTGATCTAGTTTTTCAGTATTCATCTCAAATTGCTCAAAAACCTGTTTGAAAAATAAATAAGCAATACACTTTTAGACTGGCAAAAAGAGAGAAGAAATGTGATGGTGATATTAGTGATATTAGATGGGATGGTGATATTAGTGATATTAGACCTGTGATGGTGATATTAGAGTGATAGACCTGTGATGGTAGAGTGGTATTAGACCTGTGATGGTGTTATTATAGTGATATTAGACCTGTGATGGTGATATTAGACTAGAGTGATATTAGAGTGATATTAGACCTGTGATGGTGATATTAGAGTAATATTAGACCTGTGATGGTGATATTAGAGTGATATTAGAATGATACTGTATTCGACCTGTGATAGCGATATTAGAACGACATTAGACCTGTGATGGTGATATTAGAGTGATATTAGACCTGGTGATAGAGTGATATCAGACCTGTCATGGTGATATTAGAGTGATATCAGACCTGTGATGGCAATATTAGAGCGATATTAGATCTGTGATGGTGATATTAGAGTGATATTAGACCTTTGATGGTGATATTAGAGTGATATTAGACCTGTGATGGTGATATTAGACCTGTGATGGTGATATTAGAGTGATATTAGACCTGGTGATAGAGTGATATCAGACCTGTGATGGCAATATTAGAGCGATATTAGATCTGTGATGGTGATATTAGAGTGATATTAGACCTGTGATGGTGATATTAGACCTGTGATGGTGATATTGGAGTGATATTAGACCTGGTGATGGTGTGTGCCACTCTGGTCTGGATCTCCTCAGCCATGAAGTTTCCCTGAGAGTGGAAGGTCTTCGCTGTGTCTACCAGGCCCTGTTCAAAACAACAAACTTTATTTACAGGCAGTGTCTCTCACCACCTCATTTCCAGACCATTCCTGGACTGAACAAAAATTTTCCAAACACTTTCTCTTGGTGCAGCAGCAGTGCAGCAGCCATGCAGTTAAAAACTCTGCTCTTTACCACAATTCTGTCTCGGTGTCCATCAACCTCCTCCTCCAATCCCCGCAGAGCCTTCAGCAGCCTGTTGACAGACGGCAGGTCACTTCCACAGTCCTCATTGGCTAGTTCCCTCTCCACAGACCCTACGCACTCCTCCATGTCATCCAATAAACGCTGGAACTGCAGCGCCTGAAAAACACAAATGTAGTTCTAACGTAAGTTCAAGCCAGGAAGACTATAATATGCATTTTACACTTCCTTAATTCACTTTTTATACCTCCACTCTTCAATCTACTCACAAGCTCATAATAAGCTGTCAATCTCCGCGTTTCAATTGAATAATCAGCTGGTTGCCGCCTAGTCTCTTTTTACCAATAGCATAGTGTCACATCACTGCTCACATCACCTCTCACCCCACACACCTCCAGTGTAAGCCTATCACATTGCTTCTCACCCCCGTCGTAAGTCAATCGCTTGGAGGCTGTAGTTGAGTTGACTCGGAGTCATGAGAAACACTTTTAGTTGATGTTTATTTCGGGAGTCAGCAGGAGGACATGTTAACATCACAATACCGGAACATGTATATCAACATCACGTTTCAACTCTCACGAGACTTGTAGCCGGGTACGGCAACACTGTGTAGCCAAACAGTATAACAGTGCAACTGTCTACATCTCCCCTCTTTAGCTTTGGTCTTCAAAGTAGCATTACTGAACACAACAACATGCTATGAAATAATAGTTCCACAGACGAAGCTTATACTGGAAAATTAAGTGACCTGAAATTAAAGTGCATTGTTATTGCCCTGGTTACACACCTCAATATTGGCTCAATGAATAAACAAATAATTCACAGCTTCTCATGTTCAACATTGTATAAGCAAAACAGTAAACAGTTCACATGTCTTTTTTTTTTTTTTTTTTTTTTTTAACAGTTTACATCTCCTTTTAAATCTTTTCACATCAGTTTTGAGTCAGTTTAGTTTAGTTTAGGTACTTTGCATTCGGCTTGGACACTCTACCAGATCTAGTGAGATACGTGGAAGTAGTAGGCTGAACGGGGTTTTTATCCTGTATCACTACACACTTCTGCAACACTTTACTGGGAGTCTTTTCAGCACTTGTTTGTTTTTGGGATTGTGCTGCTGTTGGTGTTAGTTCAGTGTTATCCGCTTTTTCAGTTATTTGTGTTTTGTCCATCTGTGGTTCGGTTGTGTGTTGTGTCACATCTGGTCCTTTTTCATGTGTGATGGGTCTGAGAGGCTGTGGCTCCAACACTGGTAGAATGTGACGTCGGTTGCGTCTGTATTCCTTTCCTTCAGACTCCACCACGTATGAGCGTGGCTCGCCACACTTCCTCCTCACAACTCCCATTTTGTCATGTCCTTTTTGTGTCTGGAGTCTCACCACCTGGTTTGGTGTTAGGGGAACCAGTGGCTTGCTTGTCTTGTCATAGCAGCATTTCTGAGCATGTCGCTTCTTTGTGAGCTGGGCTTTAACACTGGCTGTTGTTTTTGCTGCTGGTTTCAAAAGCTGTTTGCAGACTGGCAGCGTTGTCCGAGTCCGTCTGGACAGAAGTCTTTGTGCAGGTGATCCCAGGATGTTATCCCTAGGCACATTCCGTATGTTTAGCAGATTCAGATAGAAATCCGTTCCATCTCTTTTTGTCGTTTCCAACAGTTTTTTCGCGCTCCTTACAGCTCTTTCACTGAGGCCGTTGGACTGCGGGTACTCAGGGCTGCTTGTCACGTGTAGGAAGTCCCATGATTTGGCAAAATCACAGAATGTCTGGCTGGTGTACTGAGTGCCGTTGTCTGAGTACAGCTTCTGTGGTATGCCATGCACTGAGAAGTGACGTTTGAGCTTGTTGATCACACATAGGGATGATGGGCTGCTTAGTTGGTCAATCTCAAACCATCCCGAGTATGAGTCGACGGTCACGAGATAGTGATGGCTGTTCCATTCAAATAGATCTGTTGCAACAACAGACCAGGGGAGGTCGGGAACTGTGTGTGACTTTAGTGGTTCTCTTTGTTGGTGGGGCTTCAGGCTGTTACAGATGCTGCATGACTGAATGGCAGTCTCAATATCTTCATTGATTGTCGGCCAGAACACACTTTCCCTTGCCCTTCTCTTTGTTGATTCCACACCTGGATGTCCTTTGTGTAACACTTTCAGATATTCAGAGCGCAGGGACACCGGAATAACTGCTCTGTTGCCTCTCATGATGATGTCGTTTTCAACAGCAAGTTCATCACGGAAACCAAAGAACGGTTTCACCTCCACTGGCACACCGCGTACGCGTCTTGGCCATCCGTTTTGAATGAGAGCAATGAGTGTCTGGTGTGTGCTGTCTGCAGCCGTGTGCTCACGGAGCTCCTCTAGCCGCTGTGGAGAAATCAGCTGAACGGCCATCACCTCAAACTCGTTCTGCTCCTCTTTCTGTGGACTGACATCGCGCCTCGGTGCGCGTGAGAGGGTATCAGCCAGATAGAGGTGTTTTCCTTTTTTGTAGACTAGAGTCAAATCGAATCTCTGTAGACTCAACATCATGCGCTGCAGGCGTGCTGGGACTGTGTGAAAAGGCTTCTTGTGGATTGTAACCAAGGGCTGGTGGTCGGTCTCAATCACAACTGGCTTGCCATAGACGTAATCGTAAAACTTGTAACAAGCGAAAACCACAGCCAACAACTCCTTCTCTATTTGCGCGTATCTTGTCTCCGTTTCAGTCAGTGTCCGTGATGCGTATGCCACAGGTTTCTCTTCTTGGAGGCAAGCAGCTCCCAAACCATACTGGGATGCATCGCATGTGAGAGTCACTGGTTTCTGCACATCATAATATTGAAGCACAGGTGGGCTGGTGACACACGTCTTGAGCTTGTCGAAAGCGTCCTGTTGATGTTGTGTCCAGCTCCAAACCACATCCTTGTGCAGCAGCTGGCGCAGTGGTGCTGAGAGCTCGCTTAGGTCTGGGATGAATTTGGCCATGTAGTTGATCATCCCTAGAAAGCGCTGGAGAGCTGCCTTATCCTCTGGAGGTGACATTTCGCTAATTGCAGTGCTTTTTGTTGGATCTGCTTTAAGTCCATGGTCTGTGAATATGTGTCCGACATAGCTAACCTCCTTGAGCCTGAATTTGCACTTTTTGGGGTTGAGCCTGAGCTTCACTTGTCTGGCTCGATCCAGCACTCTTTTGAGATTTTCATCATGCTCCTTAACTCCCTTGCCACCAACGATGATGTCATCCACGATTATGGCGCATGGGTAGCCAGCAAAGATTTGTTCCATAGCTCTTTGGAAAACTTCTGAGGCAGTGCTAATGCCAAAGGGCATCCTCCGGAACTTAAATCTGCCGAAAGGACTCGTGAATGTTGTGCGGATGGATGATGCATCATCTAATTTGATTTGCCAGAAGGAGCTCTTTGCGTCGAGGACAGAGAAGATAGTAGCGCCTGACATTTGTGCTGCTACCTCTTCCACTGTGCGCATGGGATGATGAGGGCGCATCAGTGCGTTGTTTAGGTCTCTCGGGTCTATGCAGATGCGGACGTCATTAGTCTCTTTCTTATGCGTGGCGACCATGTTTGAGACCCATTCTGTGGGCTCATCTACCGATTCGATCACTCCTTGAGCTTGCATTCTTTGGAGCTCTTTTTCCACCCTTTCCTTCATTGCCACAGGGAGGCGCCGTGGAGGGTTGACAACTGGTGTCACCTCTGGATTCACTTTCATTGAGTATGTGACAGGTAGGTCACCAAGTTCATCTTTGAATAAATCTGCATACTCATCAAACACTGTCTGCGACAAATTTTTACCCTGAACAGTGTCTATGTGGTAGACCTCCTTGCTGAAGGTGACCAGCTTCATCCTCATGCTGTCCTCCAGGCCTAGAATGGAGTGTACGCTTTCATTTACGACTTGAAACTGCAGGTCATATGGCTGCTCATTTAGCCTGCAATGTAGAGTCACTGCACCAACCGGCTTAATCATAGCTCCTCCAAAAGCAACGAGTTTAACTTGCTTTTTTGGCTTGTACACTTTTTCATTTTGTCCTATGACTTTGTATGTATCAAGAGAAATGACATTACATTTGGCACCTGTGTCCACTTTTAACTCAAGGGGTTTGTCATTTGTAGTCACTATGCAATGTCCTTCTGTTTTATAAATGTCATCAGTTTGGACAGAGTTTATGTCATTATTTTCTTCATATAATAACAGGCCTTCAATGGTGAATGTGTCGTCACTGTCTGAACCTGCTTCGGCAAACAGCTGATTCACCTGTCTGCTTGACTTGCCTGGTTTTGCAGATCTGCATTGCTGTTTGAAGTGGTTGTCCTTCTTGCAGTAGTGACATTGTTGTCCAAATGCTGGGCATTGTTCACGTTTGGGTGGGTGTGTGCCCCCACAGTTCTTGCAGCTTGTTATCATTTTTGATGAATCTTCTGGCTTTGCATATCTCATCTTTCCTTTGAATTTGCTCCTTATTTGCACAGCATCCACACTTGCAGCTGCCACGTGTTTTGGTGCAGAGAGGGCTTTAGTGTGTTGTTCAGTGAGTTCGTTTATTTGGCAGATGCGTACAGCCTTTGCTAGAGTGAGATCTGTCTCTTTGAGCAAGGCACGTCTGACGCTGTCACTGCTGATCCCACAAACCAGCCTGTCTCGAATGAGCTCATCTTTCAATGCACCGAAGTTGCAGGTTTTAGCCTGGTTTTTTAATGTACTCACGTACGCCTCAGTTGTTTCACCAGGTTGTTGGTATCGGGTGTTGAAGTTATGCCTCTCCATTATCACGTTGGTCACTGGGCTGCATATTTCACTGAATTTATTTTTAAGGCATTGGGGGTCCTCCCTTGACTCCGCTTGTCTTACGACCGCGTTGTCCTGCCCTAGAACCGCAGGCGCATATGTGAACGACCGCTCTCTCTCTATAGCCTCGGTACCCGCTAGATTGAGGAGTATGTAGGCTCTGGTTTTAGCAGATTTATCACTGTGTGCGGCGGCAATGAATATATCGTATTCACGCTCAAACTTGCGCCAGTTCTCTGCCACATTTCCATCGAAGACGAGAGGGTCTGGACGTCTGAATCCGTCTGCCATTGTTTACGTTACGGCGTCACTTTTCACGTCTGACGAGTTGTCCAAAATAGCGTGGGCGCACCAAAAAATAATCCCACTTCTGACACCATGTAGTTGAGTTGACTCGGAGTCATGAGAAACACTTTTAGTTGATGTTTATTTCGGGAGTCAGCAGGAGGACATGTTAACATCACAATACCGGAACATGTATATCAACATCACGTTTCAACTCTCACGAGACTTGTAGCCGGGTACGGCAACACTGTGTAGCCAAACAGTATAACAGTGCAACTGTCTACAGAGGCGGTTTCCTTATATGCTTTTTTCTGTCTCATTCAGCCTCTCAACACCACTGCTGTCAGTCTCGCACCCTCCTCCTCCCCCTCTCCTCCCGGTCATCGCAGACCTATCCGATTCAGTCGGATAGGTCGGATAGGGATAGGGACGTTTTGCTCAGCAGACCTGGAGTATGTCATGATTCAGTGCGTACCCCACTACAGCCCGCGGGAATATACCAGTGTCACCCTCACAGCTGTGTATATTCCACCTCAGGCAGACACAAAGAACGCTCTCAGAGAACTGGACCACGCAATCAGCGCACAGAAAGCAAGACAGCCGGAGACGGCGCTGGTGGTCGCAGGAGATATTAATAGAGCGAACCTGAGGAAGAGAATGCCCACCCTCCACCAGAATATACACTGTAGCACACGGGGTAAAAACATTCTGGACCAGTGCTACACGGACATTCCTTGCTGCTACAAAGCAACACCCCGCCCCCCATTCGGCAAATCGGATCACGCCTCTATCTGGCTCGTCCCCAGACACAAACCAAAGCTTAAACGACACCCCCCAGTCTACCAAACCGCCCAACGCTGGTCAGACGAATCAGATGACATCCTGAGAGACTGTTTCGACCAAGTGTTATGGGGAGAATTCAACACAGGAGACCTGGAAGAATATGCTGAAACGGTGTCATGTTTTATTAAAAAATGCACAGAGGACATAGTCCCCACAAAAACAGTCAAAACAATGCCAAACCAGAAACCCTGGATTAACTGTGATGTCCGGGCTGCACTTCACGCCCGGACCACCGCCTTCAAGTCCGGGACGCCAGAACAATACAAGCAGACGAAATACGCCCTCCGAGCTACAATAAAAAAAGCGCAGAGAGAATATGGAAGGCAGCTGGAGGCAAAACTGGACTCCAACAACCCCAGACACCTGTGGAGAGGCCTGCATGCTGCCACAGACTTCAAAGGGGAAAGGCAGCAAAACGCCAACGTGTCACCCACCCTGCCAGACGAACTCAACGCGTTCTACGCCAGGTTCGACCCCTCTGCCAGAGCGCCTCCCCTCCTCCCCCCCTCCTCCCCCCCTCCTCCCCTACCCCTCTCCTCCCCACCACCCCACCTCCACCTCCCCCCTCCTCTCCCCCCCCCTCAGCCACCTCTCCCCCCCATCACCCCTCCTCCTCTCCTCCCCCCATCACCCCCCCCTCTCTCCTCCCCCCACCACCCCTCCTCCTCTCCTCCCCCCCATCACCCCCCCTCTCTCCTCCCCCCCACCACCCCTCCTCCTCTCCTCCCCCCCATCACCCCCCCTCTCTCCTCCCCCCCACCACCCCCCTCCCCCCTCCTCTCCTCCCCCCCCTGCCACCTCTCCCCCCCATCACCCCTCCTCCTCTCCGCCCCCCCACCCCTCAGCACCCCCACCCCCTCCCATTCCCACCCAACAACCTACCCCCCCCACCTCCCAACCCCCACAGACCCAGACCGCCCTCTCACCATCACTGAGGATGAGGTGCGCCGGGCGTTCCTGCGCATCAACCCACGCAAGGCGGCCGGCCCGGACGGCATCCCCGGGCGGGTCCTCAAGGCCTGCGCCCACCAGCTGGCAGGCGTATTCACAGACATTTTCAACCAGTCTCTCTCCCTCCGACAAGTTCCCTCCTGCTTCAAAGCAGCGACAATCATCCCCATTCCCAAGCAGCAGAAAGTGACCAGCCTCAATGACTGGCGCCCAATAGCCCTCACGCCAATAGCCAGCAAGTGCTTTGAGAAGCTGGTCATATCACAGATCCGCCCCACACTCCCCCCGGACCACGACCCGCTACAATTTGCATACCGCCCCAACAGGAGCACAGCGGATGCAGTAGCACACGTGCTCCACACCGCCCTGTCCCACCTGGAGGGGAAGGACACCTATGTAAGAATGCTGTTCGTGGACTACAGCTCAGCATTCAACACCATAGTACCCTCCAGGCTGGTACACAAGCTCAAGGATGTGGGACTAAACACAGCAATGTGCGACTGGATCCTGGATTTCCTGACAGACCGCCGCCAGGTGGTGAGGGTGGGCAACCTCACCTCCTCCCCACTGACCATCAGCATAGGAGCGCCCCAGGGGTGCGTCTCCAGCCCCTTCTGGTACGACTTCTACACCCACGACTGCGTGGCGACTCAAACTTCGAACACCATCGTGAAGTTTGCAGACGACACAGCAGTCGTGGGGCTGATCTCGGGGGGGGCGACGAGACGGCCTACAGAGAGGAGGTGGGGGCCCTGGAACAATGGTGCCAGGACAACCACCTCTCTCTGAACGTCTCCAAGACCAAGGAGATCATTGTAGACTACAGGAGGGGGGGGGGGGGGCACACACCCCCCAATCACCATCAACGGCACAGTGGTGGAAAGGGTAGACAGCTTCAAGTACCTGGGAGTCAACATCCACCAGGACCTGACTTGGGCTGGCCACACCGCCACTGTTGTCAAAAAGGCCCAACAGCGAATACACGGACTCAGGCGCCTGAAGAAATTTGGGCTAAGGCCAGAAATCCTTACGGACTTCTACAGAGGCACCATTGAAAGCCTGCTGACTGGCTGCCTCACCACCTGGTACGGGAACTGTACCACCATGGACCGCAGGGCGCTACGGAGAGTGAGACGCGTGGCACAGCACGTAACAGGATGTGAGTTGCCAGAACTGCATGAACTGTATAAACAGCGGTGCCTCAGGAGGTCCCTGAAGATCATCAAAGACACAAACCATCCCCACAACAGCCTGTTCTCCCTGCTACCCTCAGGGAGAAGATACAGAGTTCCAAAAGCATGCACAAATCGCTTGAGGAACAGTTTCTTCCCGCAGGCCACGAGACTCCTTAACATACACAAATAGTGAAGTAGCCGTACTGTACCGTACTGTAGCTGCTACCATTACGTATGTCTAATGTTTAATTGTATGTTAATAAGGAATATGCTATTTGCACCTGTATGTCAAATACGCCGAATTTAAAACGCCGAGTTTAATTGTATGTTTAATAAGGAATATGCTATTGGCACCTGTATGTCAAATACGCCGAATTTAAAATGTTTAAGCATGTTTAAAGTATGCACACGACATGTGCACCTATGTGCAGTGAATATGCCACTGTCTCTGACTTGTCTTATCACTATACTGCCTTATTGCTTGTTGTGTCTCTTGTTGTTTTTGCACTCAAATGCCCTGTTATATTTGTACTATGTTGTAAACGGAGTTCACAGCACAAGAATTTCACACGTGATACTTGTACCATGGAGTGACAATAAAAATCTTGAATCTTGAATCTTGAAGAGTCTCATCATGATGAGTCTCAGAAGGAGATCACCAGCACCACCAGTATCTAGATTCCACAGGGGGATATATCTGGATGCTGCTCTGGGCTGATGTAGCTCTCTCAAGATCTCCCTGCGGTGTCTAACCGCCAAAGACTAATAACAATACCTTATTCTCATCATTCTTTCTGTAATGCATCATTCAGGTTATTGTAATAAATATCATTTTATTCATTCTTTGGTCTCTAGTCTCTCCTGATTGAAATGAGTTTATGACAGGCCATGTATCTGCAAGTTTTTTACAGTTCTTTAATGCTACCTGGAAATTAATTAAAGACCAATTTAAAGAGCATGGTACAGGTTACTTTTCATATGAATTTACATTTTGGGCTACATTTTGATTAGTAAGAAAATACGACCAAAAACAAAACAAAAATTTGCAGGCCCCCAGGGCAGAAATATGGAGAAAAAGGTGGCATTCTAAATGGACGTTCAACACCTGTGACATCAGTTGTCACAGGTGTCAATAAAGTTATTCTGATTCTGATTGCTGGACATTCTGCTGGAGCTGAGGCATCACAGGTGTACAGTTCCATTTCAGCATCAGCACTCCTTGTAGTTCCCAAAAACCAGTCTAGATGCAGCTATTTGTGATTTATAGCCCCCCCCCCCCCAAAAAAAAAAGGCCATGCTTATACCCCACATATTAATGCAATGCGGTCTGCCCTTGAGAGAAGTTAACTCCCTGGCTTCCTGCCAGAAAGGGATGACACGGAACTGAGGAATTGCCATAGAACTCTTCAAACATGTTTCATTGCATTTTTATTTTTGTTTTAAGGAAGTTGGTTGTTATGGATAGGGATAGGCAACTAAAACAATTTGGTCAAGGTTAGGGTTAGGGGTTGAAAATGTTCAGCTAAACTTTGATGCCTGCCTTGCGGTCTCAGGACTGGGGTTCAATTCTTCGTCTCTAACTTGCACCATGCTCTTTAAACCCCAAAATAGAGAAGTAAAACTGGCAGAACGAGACTGTTCCTGACTGAACTCAACTTATGAAAGTTATGGTATGTGCTGTAGTCTATCAGTATCATTCTGATTACTTGTTACTAGTGTGCGCTATTTTATGGAGGTTCCTCTCGTGGCTCAGGCTGATCGAGTGATTGATGCTTGGCAGTGGCGTGCCGTCCATTAGGCGAACTAGGCAAATGCTAGGGGCGCTTGAGCCGTTAGGGGCGCCAGAGAGGGTAAAAAAAAAAAAAAAAAAAAAAATTACAAATACTTTTTCATGATAATAGGCCTACTATTATTTTACAATAGTAGACAAAAATAAGCAGAACAACGTCTTAAGTCTTTAAATAATAGTGAAATCATTTTTCTAATTCTGGCTTTCTGGCAATTACGGAAGTAATTGTTTGTGTGCCATGTCTTTCTTGACACTTATTCTCATGGTCTAGCTAGCTGGCTTGCAGGACGTGGTGGTCTTGTCTTGCCCCAACCGGCCCCAACATCAGCAGCAGCCTCCGTGTTCTTATTCTACGAAGAGTGCAAACTGCAAAGCCTAAAGAGTCGGTCACAGTGGTGGCAGCGGTGTGTCGGTTGGATACCAATCGCAAGAGGAACGAGCGGGTTTGTTCAAGTTTCAGGTAGCTAGCGTTAGCAATTTAGCATTGGCAACTTAGCTAGCTTGTGTTGATCCGTGGCGTTGTGTGTGTGTGGAGACCTGTCGCTACAGTCACGTTGCTTCGGGAAGTGAAGAGCAACACAAGTGAAAAAGAAGAAGGACGAGAGCTCGAAGTTGGAGGAGGACCCGCTGGAGAGAGCAACGCGGGCCGTGGGGAGGAGAGGCGAGAGGCCCTCGCACTTCACCGGTTAGGGAAGACCCAGCTGGTACAGACAAAACTGAGGGGCACCAGAGAGCGAGTCCTTGCTCCAGGGGAGAGTTTGGGGACATGTTCACATGTTGGGCGGCTATAGCTCAGGAGGTAGAGCGGGTCGTCCACTAATCACTTTGGATAAAAGAGGTCGGTGGTTCGATTCCCGGCTCCTCCAGTCTGCATGTCGAAGTGTCCTTGGGCAAGACACTGAACCCCAAATTGCTGCCGTTGGTTTGCCAGCACCCTGTGTGGTAGCCTGCCGCCATCGGTGTGTGAATGGGTGAATGTACCTACTGACTGTAAAGCGCTTTGGATAAAAGTGCTATATAAATGCAGGCCATTTACCATTTACCATTCACAAACTTGATAAATAAACGTGCTTTTATAACTCCAATGATGGTTTTCACTGATAATATATATTTTCAATTGGTTCTCAAGTCATGACATAACTTTTTAAACCCCATGCAATCTGGTTTTCGTGGTTTTCTCAAGTCATGACATAACTTTTTAAACCCCATGCAATCTGGTTTTCGTGCTAAGCATAGTACAGTTTCAGCTAGCCTGAACGTCTTAGATGACATCAAAAAGGCCACTGACAACAAATTATTTTGTGTTGCTCTTTTTATCGACCTAACCAAGGCGTTCGATACAGTGGATCACCACATCTTAATTAATACTCTGATTAACGCTGGTCTCTGCCACAATGTTGTCGCCTGGTTTCGGAGCTACCTCTCTGAACGTACGCAATGTCAGGTTTGGCAATATTGTTTCTGACCCCATTACTTTAGACAAGGGGGTCCCGCAGGGTTCCATTTTGGGGCCTTTGCTCTTCTTCATTTATGTAAATAATCTTTGTGATCTGTCAAAACACTCTCTGTTTCACATGTATGCGGATGATACTATTTTGTATTCCAGTGCACCTACTGTTGAGGCTGCAGTTTCTCAAATGCAGTGTGACTTTTCTCTCTAAATTGATACTTAATGCTAAAAAGACTCAAGCTATGCTGTTTTCCCCTAACAAGCCTGTGGTCTCCTCCTATCAGCACCCTTGATGGGACTGTCATCGATTTTGTGGTTACTTACAAATACCTTGGCCTCTGGCTTGACACCCATCTTAGTTTTAAGCACCATATTGAGCTGCTGACCAAGAAACTCAAATTTACGGTGAGTTTCTTTTATAGATTAAAAACTTGTTTCTCTCCTTCTTCTCGTAAACGGCTAGTAGAAAGCCTTTTCTTGTCTCAGCTCGATTATTACGACTGTGTCTACAGATTTGCTTGTCCTACAGCCTTAGCTAGACTTGATCCGCTTTATCATGCTGCCCTGAGATATATCACTAACTCAGCTTTTAGGACCCACCATTGCACACTGTACACTCTAGTCTAGTTGGTTGGTCCTCACTTGCTACGCACAGGTTGCACCATTGGTACATCTTGATTTACAAGGCGATGCTTGGCAAGCTTCCCTGGTATATTCGCTCCAAGCTCAATTTGATAGTAAATACTCTCAATCTCAGATCCAACACCTGGTTGCGTCTCGAAGTACCTCCAGTGCGGACTGAGTCAGGTAAAAGAAACCTCTCTTACCCCTGGTCCTGGAATGACCTGCAGTCCAGTCTTAAACTGGCTTCTTTGATTCCATTACAACGGAATTCCTTGCTTCTACCTGTTCCTGCTTTGTTGTATAATTCTTGTATTATGGTCCTCTGCCTACTGTTTTATTATATTTATACAGTTACATTGTTTCTGTAACTGGATGATGTTGTACTTTTATCTGCTACTTTGATGTTCGTTCTCTTAAGTGTGCTGCTGTGTTTTACACTCTCCTATTGTGAATTGTTGTTGTGAATAGTCTGTGTCTTTGTTGATTCTGTACTGTTCTGTTTTTTTACATGCATTCATGTACTTCTGACGTGTACCTTCTCCGCCTTCTTGGCCAGTTCTCCCTTGTAAAAGAGGCTTCGGCCTCAATGGGATTTTTTTAACAGGTTAAATAAAGGTTAAATTAAAAAATAAAATAAAAATGACTGGAATGCATGCATTTGTGTTGCTATACTGTCTAAAAGTCATTTCATGATCAGCATCTGCATTAGCTAATGATTTGTGAGGATATCATGTCATGACTTTACTTTCTGAGGCACACATAACTATTAATTAATCCTATAGTAGCTACATACATAAGTATGTCGTCACTTTACTTTCTGAGGCACATAACTATTAATTAATACATAATTATATAGTCACTTTACTTTGTATGGTACAACACTATTAGCTCATACATGTGGTTCTTGGCATATAGAGCCTAGAGATGCACAGTGAATACAACGTCAGAGAATGGGTTTGAGCTGGTCTGGTTCGGAGCTAGTAGGAGCTACCAAGGTGGGCTATGCATAGCCTAAATCAGAGCAGCAACATCGGAATGATAGCTACAGCTGCTGAAATAGCCGTACCCCGCTAAGACACCCGGTAAGATAGGCACACAACACCGGCCACATGTTCTGTGTCCCTGCACTGGACCAAGCCTCGAGGAAAGAATGCCTATGATGAACGAGGTAATGGCGGCTATAAGCAGATGCGGCTGGTAACGCTAAAGTTCCGGTTGCAGGGAGCTGGATGTCGATAGTGGTAATTAACACATGAATTACGGTATTAATTAATGCTAGGTGCTGATGAGGAATTAATCCATGATGATATAGGCATAGCCTACTTAATTAATAGTAATTCATATATGACTCAGTCTGTTCATCAAACATACCTTTCATTAGTTGATGATGCGGTGAGCATCAATTAATGGCTTAATTCATTAAAAAACGATTTTCAGACGGCAGCCCGTCTTTATTGTCACACAACACACTACAACACATGCACGGAGGGCCACAACACACACATGCTGACGGTGGCCGGTGAAATTTGTCCTCTGCATTTAACCCATCCTGGCTTTGTCCTTTCCTCCTGGGGCAGGCCAGGAGCAGTGGTCGCTTTCTCGTACAGCGCCCGGGGACCGACTTCGGATGTTGTCGTCACTGGTCAGATGACGATGACGATCTGATCTTCTGCATGTTTTTAGTGGGGGGGGTTATATACGGAGGAACCCCCCTGGGGGAGCACGGGGAGAACATGCAAACTCCACACAGACAGAAAGGCCCTTACGACGAGATACCCCACCTGGGCAGTAGGCACTGAAGATATGGGGGGGAACACAACCACAGCGCCCACAGTGTCCCAGGCGAGAATCGAACTCAGGACCTTCTGACTGCGAGGCGACAGCTCTACCACTGAGCCACCGTGCCCCTTCATCATGAGTTAAGCATCAATTCATGCACATGTGTGCACCAGTATTGTAAAGTGTTACCATTATTTCTCTACTCTTTCCGTTACACTGGGTTAACTGGGGTCACCAACTGGCATCACGTTTTTTTAAGGGCTCACGAGCCAAAAGGTTGAGAACCACTGGTCTAGTTAGTATTCAACGAATATGACCAAATTAAAATTAGGGATGCACCGATTGCAAAATTCTAGGCTGATACGGATTTGTTGTTGTTGTTGTTATTTATTATTATGCAAAAAAGTGGGGGGGAAATTATATATTTTTTTGTTTTTGAGTGAAATATTGTATGGTCACTCACGATTCAGTCGGTGGCTGGTTGGCTTGGTTCCAGGCTTAAAACTCTATATCAGGATTTTCTCTAAATGTCTAAGTGAGAGGTCATTGTTGAGCTCTATATCAATGAGGAGAAGCAATCTCTATGTTCTCAATGCTATTCATCTATGATCTCTCAATGCTATTCTCTGCTGTGAGACTGTGGGGGCGTATGATGCAAGCATGCTGCAGCCAGGCTACATCATGCTCACCAATAGCCAATGAGAGTCGAGCATGCTGCATGACACGCCCAAACCCATATATGAACGTGGAGCAGCAAAGGTAGCTCTGCTCCGCTCACTCAGTGATTTCCACATTGAGTCTGATCTTTCCCCGAGACCCATAAATGTCGTAAAAGTCATCGCAGCCCAAATGTGGGCACTCGGACAGCTTAGTCGCGCTGGAATGCCCGGGGATTTCTGGAGCCAAGGTGCCAAGGTGATGGGCTGCAAGTACGGATGCCTAGCTGGCCATTTTCAAGTCACGCTTTGCAATACAGAGTAATGTTAAAATACAGAAGTTTAACTCTTTGTTTTACATGGGCATTTAAAAACTACCATCATCCCAATTCCAAGGTCAATTTTGGAATTTTTTTATAAGATATCCTAAGGTGTTAAATTTACTTTTTCAGACTTTTTAAGGACGCACAGATTCCCTGTGTGTGTGTGTGTGTGTGTGTGTGTGTGTGTGTGTGTGTGTGTGTGTGTGTGTGTGTGTGTGTGTGTGTGTGTGTGTGTGTGCGTGCGTGCGAGTGTGTGCGCACATGCGTGTGTGTGTGTGTGTGTGTGTGTGTGTGTGTGTGTGTGTGTACCTGGTAGGCTTGCTGTAATCGTGTTTTCTTCTCCTTACAGTTGTGGATGAGGGTGTCCCAGCAGCCGCTCAGCTCTCTGAGCCGCGGCCGGACCTTCCCCTCCGCTCGGGGGCCACCGGACAGCAGCTTCTCCCCCTCCTGCAGAACACACAGCCACATGAACCAGACCGCCAGCACGGGAAACAGTCTCAAAAGAATCCTCACAAATAGGTCGACATTCACAAATTTATTTACATTTAAAAATGCTAAGTTCACGTACAAATTATTATATACAAATAATATACGAGTGGTAAATTGGAAGCATACAGATTCACAGCATTGTGTTTTACGAGTTACGTGACTTGACTAGCCTGATATTCAGACTGAATTGTCAACTTGTACAGTACACTCATTTCCATCTTCAAGTCTGAGATTGCCTTCTGTTTGAGTTATCTCTATGACGGGATCCCCCAGAGGAATTCCAACCTATTAGAACAAGTCCAATGTATATCGCCGTGAATCTTACGTTAGTTACTCCAGTCGGGCGAACGTTTAAGAAAATAACATATCCCCTTTGACTAAATGCCCTCCAAACAGTGTGCCATTCAGATTTCAAAGTAATCGGTACCTAATCAATTTAAAACAGCCTCGACAGCAGGCAACGGCCGCAGCCATTGTTGTTTAACCTGCTCCTCGGGGCAGTCTTGACAATGACTGGTCCCGCCTGTTGGGCTGTTTATTGATGCTGATCGGCCAATCGTTAGTCCCACTCAGCACTCATTGGCTCAGAGGGTTAGAAAGCCAGAGAAAAGGCCAAGAGCAGCCAAACTCAACTCTGTGGAGTGTGCAGATCGGAGGTTAAGACCCAGGCTAATAGTTATGAGACTGATTTAGTCAATTTAGTAGATTTTATCCTCTAGACCGCACTTCAAATCAGTTCAGGTCAGTCCAATTCACATTTCACTGTCTCATACGGAGAATTTGCTGATATCCACACACACACACACACACACACACACACACACACACACACACACACACACACACACACACACACACACTAGTCAAGTCACATATCGAACCCGGGCTAAATGCCTAAGAAATCTGGCAGAAGCCAAAATTAAGAACGTATTGTTTATTTAAAAAAGATTAAAAATGTGAAAAATATGTTTTGTATAATTTGTCTAAAAGTAAGAGGTCACTCTGTGCATAGATAAGATGTGGCATTCTGCCTTTACACATTGAAACAGGAAGATACAGAGGGGTAGTTGAGGAAGAAAGAATCTGTGAATATTGTGAGTTGAATGAAGTGGAGAATGAAATCCATTTCATTCTATACTGCCCTCTGTATCATGATTTGCGTGAAATATTGTTTAAAAAAGTCCATACTCCTGATTTAGATTTGATAGATAGCGAGAACGGAGCTTTAATTGAATTTCTTTTTGATCACATTTTACCTCTCAAAAGCATGGGAAAGGAGGAGAAGGGCAACCTATAATAGATAATTTATTTTTCTATTAATGCTATAGTACGTGTATATATATGTATATATACTCTGCTTTTTTATTTTTATATCTACAGTATGTTGTATTATGTGTTGCTGGTTGGATAACACACCGGAATGTTCTTGTTCTGTTAATTATTGTATGTTGATGTGTCTGGTAATCCCATATGGGATGGGTCAAGGAATTGTCCTGACACGAAAATAAAACTTTCATTCATTCATTCATTCACACACACACACACACACACACACACACACACACACACACACACACACATGCATGCACGCACGCACGCACACACACACACATACACGCACACGCAGTCCACCTTGCTGAGTGTGTCCACCCTGTAGTGGTTAGCCAGGATCTCAGCCTCGAAGCTCTGGTGTTTGAGCAGCTTGGCCTGCAGGTTGGTTGGTTCCCTCCAGCTCTCATCCAACGCCACAGCGTTACGCTCGTTCAGCCACAAACACACCTCGAGAGAGAACACACACATTTACTAGAGGACAAACATGCACACACACACCTAGACAGACAGTCAGACATTACACTCTCTAATTGTGTTATTGTAAAGCATGTCCAAAGTCCGGCCCGGGGGCCAATTGCGGCCCACGGACCGATTTTAAGCGGCCCTCGGCTTTTCTCTCAAAATGGGTCGCAAAAACGGTCATCGCAAAAACGGTAATTTTGTGTTTGCCCCTGTTTTGCGCCTGTTTAGCGTGGCACGCTGCGCAAATTGGGGGCATATGCCCAAGCACATTTGCATTCTCCCTGCCGCTGGTTATAATTATACTGGGCATGCATGGGGTAGGCGTGCCCCATGCCAAACCAGGCGTGTCCCCGCAAAATGCTTGTTTTCTGCTATCGTCAGAATGCCGCAAATTCTTTGCATGCACGCAATTTTAAGAGCACCTAAAAGCAGCCCTTAACTCATTGAGTGCCAATGACGACTTTAGTCGTCAATTGCTTTAGTGACGTAGAGTGCCAAAGACGACTAAAGTCGTCAATTGCGTTTTTTGACGGTGGGACGTGGATCTAAGCCTCTTACATCGCCTCTTACAATATGGGAGCTATTGAATGTGTGTAACCTATTTTACAGAACCCTTAGGTGGCGACAGTGCTCTCCAGATTACAGAAAGGCGATGAAAAAACAAAGAAGAAGTCGTTGGGGAAACGGAAATCGCATCGCATCCGTATGCATCGATATGCTGAAGCATAACGTTAGCTCTGCCTGCAGCAGCCAATCTGTTCCCACAATTGAGCTCCTCCGTGTCCGCTGCGACAGCCCATCTGCATGATCAGCTGTGGAGTTGTTATTATTCTCAACTGGAAGCATAGGAGCCGGTGACAAACACACGCGGAACGCTGTAAAAAAGCTGGATGTTGCACACCGTGCACAGCAAACTCAGCAGAGAGCCACCAGAGACACTCCCATACGGAGGAGGAGTGTGCAGTTGAGGGGTGGGGGGGGGGGGGGGCACGCAGAGCAGCACACAACACTGACCCAGACAGACCCAGACAGCAGGACAGGATTGGCAAACGCAAGCCAGAATATCCGATGCCCACCAGCAGCAAATCAAGACCAGCAAGAAGCTGCAACCAGCAGCGCACGCAGGGGCCAGCGCTGCTGGTTGCAGCTAAAAAATATTATTCTGCCAAACAAAATTCCCTGGCCTTCAATGTTTTATTGAAGGAAATTACTTTTGAGGTGTGACTACATTAGAAAATATTAGCTTCAGAGTCAGTGATGTGCTTGAAATGTTTAATTTCACAAAAGGCTCATTATCTCAGCTTCTAGAAAAAAATGGCTGTTTTTGGTTAAATCAAGCTATCTTCTCCGGCTCATAACTAAAGAACGGAAAATGGGATCAATAAACTTTTTTTTGCAGATGATAGAAGAGAGTCTCATCGTTCTTTGTGCGTGTTCAGTGTTTACATAGTAATATCACACAATATTCTGTGGGCCTCGAGAAATCACTGAAAACGCTCTGAAACTCTGGCACTGGGAGCGTCCGTTCTCCAAAAGTGGCTGGCACTCAATGAGTTAACCAGCTCTTAGCGCAAAAATACCCTGCTGTGCATGGCAGACCAGTATTCTCCACGCTGCAGCGCAGTGCAGGGGAATACCTTTTGGATAGGTCATTACGCACGGATGTGCCAAACGCCATCAGATTCTGCTGCTAAAATTGGGTAACAGCAGATAATTCGACTTGCAATCAAATGTCCCTGTTTCCCCATTGCAAACACGTTTCTATTTTCCAGTCAACAAAATAACCCAAATTATTCAGGGGTGCCCTCTGCTGCCCAGTACAAGGAAAGGTTAGTATTGCAGACCGAATTTGATACCCTCTCAATAAGACTCATTGAGGAACAACATCTGAGGTCACGCTGCGAGCACTATGAACATGGGGAGCGGGCGGGCAGGCTGCTTAGCCAGCAGTTACGACAGTCTGCGGAGGCCGGGCTCATAACAGAGATTAATACACCGGACGGCGTCTCTACAGATTAATTAATAACCAATTCACACAGTTTTATAAGAACCTTTATACGTCAGATGCTGGGGATGAGAGTCTAATAGAAGAGTTTCTTAGTCATTTTCAAATGCCAACAGTTGAGCCCTCTATCGTGGAGGACCTAGATCGGCCCATATCAGCGGCGGAAATTGATAGAGCAGTTAAACAAATTTTATTTTTTTATTTTATTTCACCTTTATTTATACAGGGATATCTCTTGAGAGCAAGCTCTCATTTTCAAGAGAGCCCTGGTACAGAGGAACACATACACAAAGTTTCAAGTTACAGACAGACAATCAAAACAACATTAAGAATAGGTGAAAAACCCACTTTCAAGTAAAACAAGAGCACCCATTATGTGGGAGACCTTCTAAAAGAGTTTTAAAGGAAACAAGAGGGATCAATGCTTCTATTTTCAGAGTGTCCTGAAGTCTATTCCAACTGTTGGGGGCATAGAAAGCAAAAGCACTCTTTCCTTGTTCAGTCCTCACACGTGGGATAGATAGTCTAATACAGGACTGTGAGCGAGTTTGATAACCTCCACTGTTATGAATGAGAAGTGAGGACAAATATGCCGGGAGTTTCCCAATTAAAGCTTTGTAAATAAATAAAAGACAGTGTTTTTCTCTACGAGCCATTAGGGAGGACCAGCCCACCTTTTCGTACAAAGTACAATGGTGTGTAAGAAAAGCCTCGCCTGTGATAAAACGCAGAGCACTGTGATAAACAGCATCGAGGGACTTCAAAATGGAAGATGAGGCATGCATGTATACAACATCACCATAATCAAAAACCGACATTATTAATGATTGTACAACAGTTTTTCTGGCACTGAATGAAAAGCAAGATTTGTTCCTATATAAAAAGCCGATCTTCCTCCTCAGTTTCTTTGTGAGATGTTCAATATGAGTCTGGAAGGAGAGTCTGGTGTCTAACCAGATACCAAGGTACTTATAAGAATTTACTGATTCAATTTGCTCGCCTTGGAGCGTGTGCATACTAAGATTGACATTGGTGCAAAAAGATCTCGTGAACATCATCCACTTTGTTTTAGAAGAGTTTAAGACTAACTTGAGGTCAGATAGAGACCGTTGAAATGAGTCAAAAGCCATCTGAAGTGTTGAAACGGCCTGAGCTGGGGTCGCTCCGAAACAGTATAAAATAGTATCGTCCGCGTAATAATGGACATTGCAAAGTCCAGCGGGAGAAAAAATGTTATTAATATACAGTGTAAATAAAATAGGCCCAGAAATTGATCCTTGGGGCACGCCTTTACCGTTGGACAGTGAGTCGGACCTAACACCATCGGCTACCACTACCTGCTTCCTCTCGGTCAGGTAGCTGGAGAACCACCTGACCGAGAGTTCGTCCAGACCTGTGGCGGACAGTTTATCTAGTAAGATCGCATGGTCTACTGTGTCGAACGCTTTGGAAAGATCAACAAAGAGAGCTGCACAGTGCTGTCGGCTATCTAGACCATTCAGAATGTTATTTAAAACAAGGGATGTGGCCGTGACAGTGCTATGTCCCGGTCTAAAACCTGATTGATGGGACTGGAGAATATTGTGCGTGTCTAAAAATGTCCGAAGCTGTACGTTTGCTAATGATTCAAGCACTTTAGCCAGACAGCATAGTTTTGAGATGGGCCTATAGTTATTCAGCTCGCTCCGGTCACCTCCTTTGAAGAGGGGGGAAATCTGAGCTGACTTCCATACAGATGGAATCTCGCTGGTAGTGAATGTTAAATTAAATATGTGGGCAATTGGTGCTGCGATCAGGTCAGCGCTAAGGCGTAAGAGGAACGGTGTAATGCCGTCCTCGCCCGTGGACTTCTTAGTGTTCAGCTTTGCCAGAGCCTCGCGGACTTCATAATGCCTCACCGGCCTGAATGAGAAACGTTCACCTGCAAGGGGGGGGGTGGAGAGGTCCTCGACCGCGGGGTCGTAAACATGGTCCGAGGGGGCCGTGTTGGTAGTGAGCCTATCAAATAAAAATCCCGCAGAGACAAAGTGGTGGTTAAAAGTGTTACACATCTGCAGTTTATCTAAAATTATCTCACCCGCAGCATTAATCTGGGGGGGGAGAGCAGACGTGGGTGCGGAGCTGAGAGATTTGACAGTTTTCCAGAAATCTGATGAGTTGCTAAAAGAGGTTAAATAGTAATCAGCTTTGGCTTTTCTGATTATACCAATAGTTTTATTTCTCGTATTTCTAAAATGAAGCCAGTCTGCGGGCTTGCCGGTCAGTTTGGCTTTCGCCCAGGCAGAGTCTCTGAGACGCAGGGCAGATTTGATGTCCACTGTGAACCAGGGGGTAGAACGGTTCTTTACTCTCAGCTTCTTATAGGGGGCATGTTTGTCTGCTATCAAATTAAAAACATGAGCAAAGTAATCTAAAGCTGACTCAGGGTCAGGGATTAAACATAATCTCTCCAAATCAGAGTAAAAAAGGTCATATAAAAAGCCCTGATCAGAAAATGTTTTAAAATTTCGTTTTTTAATAAACTTACCATTTGATTTAAAAGTCTTGGTCAATCTGACACAAGCTATGGGGCAGTGGTCACTAATTCCCTGGGCAAAGACCCCTCCCTGAGGGTACTTATCTGGTCTGTTTGTAAGGATGATGTCTATGAGAGTGGATTTAGCTGGATTGTTTACATTTGGCCTAGTAGGGTGTTGAATGAGCTGAGATAAGTCTAGTTCTGAGCATAAGTGTTTCAGATTGACGGATGAATCAGTTAACCAATCGGCGTTCAGGTCCCCCAGTATTATTAATTCCCCCGCTGTAAATTTGGAGAGAATCACCCCGAGGTCTTCCAGGGCTGAATTCGGCGCCGAAGGTGGGCGATAAACACCGGCCACTACAAGGTGGACATCGCCTCCTATACAGATATCTAAAATAATACATTCAAAACATTTCGGGACAGAGGAAGCAGTTAAAACTACAGTAGCTAAATGATCTCTCACAAAAATCACTATTCCCCCTCCCTTTGCCTTCCTGTCAATTCTAAAAAGGTTAAATCCACTTATCGAGATGTCTGAGTCAGGGATTCTACCAGAAAGCCATGACTCAGAGATAACAAGAATGTCTGGGGCAGCGTCGTTAATTAACACATTAATAAAGTCCAGTTTGGGCAACAGACTCCTGACATTCAGGTGCAAGAACTTCAAACCACCAGCAGTTTGGAGCTCTTGTGGGGAAATCAGATTAACAGGGATAGGGCTAATAGAGGGGACACAAGGGGCAAGGTCGATAGGGACACTTTTTAGATTGCCCTTTATAGCCCCCCTCGGCCTTGAGTTGCAGCGAGAAAGTCGCATCCCATAAACATTTAAAACAACTATTTTAAAATGATCTGGGATCCGGGGCTCTGAGCTCAGAGAGTTCCCCGTATTATAAGAGACCTGTGCAGAGGGGCGGGGCTCTGAAGAGTGGTAAGGCCCCGGGGCCCGACGGCTTTCCAATAGAGTTTTCTAAGAAGTTTGCGAATAAATTAACACCTATCCTGTCTAAAGTGTACGCAGAGGCTCTAGCTCAGGAAGCATTACCACCCACAATGACTCAGGCCAGGATTTCGGTCCTTCTGAAAAAAGACAAGGACCCATTGAATTGTGAGTCTTATGTTTTACTTCGTTTCGAACTCAAGCTCTCACTAGTGCCTTAAACGCTGCAACGCAGCCCTATGGAAGACTGTTATTTTGTTCCAAAATTACTTTTCATTAAAACCTGACCACCCACCCGTAGGTGGCGTGGTACCCCCTGGGACTGACACGGATCCACGTGACTACGTCACGTCCTGTCCGCCCAGGGATAATCACTTCCGCTTTCTTCCACCCGCTGAGAAGACGTGTTTGCTAAAAGCTCCACGGTTAACTATGAGTTAGCTCTTTTACATAGCTTTAGATACTAGGCTCGTTCCGTCTGATTTGCCCACCTCAAGAGGTTCGCGTGGACGGGATAAAGCAGGCTTCGGGGACCCGACCCTGTACCCTTCACCCTGCGGCGTCGGAACAAGTCATCTAAGCTAAGAGTATCTTCCTTAGTTAACTGTTTATTGCTACGGTACCGCCGTGTAGTGGTTATTGCTGCCGCTGTGTAGCTTTGCTTCGCTCCCCTGGCTGGGGCAGCGTTTTCGTTTGAGGGCCGATTTAGGTCCGCGCTCAAACTGTTAAGCTTTGCATACGTGCAAATAGCTTGTACCACGTAGCACAGGAACAAAGAGGCTAATTAGCCCAGTTGTTACAGTTAGCTACCTTGGCACCCGTGCGGGTAGCTTCGTGTACGAGGTACTTTAGGCGCCGGCTTTAGAGCGCGCGCGTTAGATAGTTAGCTAGTTTGCTCAGTGCAGCTAGCTTGGACTACCTTGTAGCAGATAGTTAACGTGCACACGTGCAGTTAGTGTCTGTGTGCTAAGTACTTCGCGCCAGCTACCCCTGTGTAGGGCGTGCCTTAAGCGAGAGTAGTAGCTAGAAGCCATGCTCTTCAGTTAGCTAGATAGCTAGCTTGCTCCCGTGCAGCCAGTATCTAGTGATGTGTAGCACTCCAGCTCTTACCGTTGCAGGCTTAGCTTGCACGTTAACCCCGTTATTCCTGTTAGCAGAGAGAGGGGGGAACAGCTAGGTGCTCTATTAGCTGTGAGGCTACGCTGGCCGGTTACGACCGGCACAATTCATTTGATGTGTGCATGCCTAAGGGCAGGAGCACGGCGCTCAGGCATTGCTGGGACCTACATAAATGTAGGGGGCACTCTGAGATTTTAGCTAGGCGATTCGCTAGCTAGGTGAGCTCGCCCCGCACGTTGTGTGGGCCGCTTCTCTCAGTACTTACGCCATCTTAGCCAGCTTGCTTGTCTGCTAAGTGTTGCTTGCCTCGTGCAAATAGCATCTACTAGATTGTAACTCCCTCTGAGGAGTTTCTTCTGAGATTGACTAGCTTCGCGGGCCGCTGGCCTTTGCTTGCGTTCACGCTTGCTTCCCCGTGTTAGTATGAATCGGCACGTTAAGTGCGTGTTCTGCCTTGGGCACGAGCACGCTGCACAGGCGCCTTGAACCCTCGGTCTTGTCCGCAGCTAAGCTCTTGAGAGCTGACCAAGGTCCGCTCTCAAAGAGGTGTGAAAGCTAGCTTGCCTTGCATAGGTGCAGATAGCAATATTTAGTACTGTTTAGCACAGGACGATAGTATTTTGCAGATAGCTGGCGTGCACCCATGCAGTTAGTATCTGTGTGCTAAGTACATTGGGCGCGAGCTACCTCCGCTACAATAGACATACTGCTCCTTGCTGGCGCTACGCGTCCAGCAGGGCTTACAGCTCGCCAAGGTCTGGGCTCAGTGCCAGCCTTTGGCTTGTAGCTCTAAGGACAAGCCCACCGCCCTTGGTGCCCAAGGCCCGGGGTGGTTGGGAGCTCTCCATGGGTCGCACTCCCTTGTTAGGCGCCCCCTGCAAGTGCAGGGAGCCTGGCTGGGGGCACAGCGCACCTTGGTCTAGCAATATTTAGTACTGTTTAGGACAGAACGATAGTATTTTGCAGATAGCTGGCGTGCACCCGTGCAGTTAGTATCTGTGTGCTAAGTACATTGGGCGCGAGCTACCTCCGCTACAATAGACATACTGCTCCTTGCTGGCGCTACGCGTCCAGCAGGGCTTACAGCTCGCCAAGGTCTGGGCTCAGTGCCAGCCTTTGGCTTGTAGCTCTAAGGACAAGCCCACCGCCCTTGGTGCCCAAGGCCCGGGGTGGTTGGGAGCTCTCCATGGGTCGCACTCCCTTGTTGGGGCACCCCCTGCAAGTGCAGGGAGCCTGGCTGGGGGCACAGCGCACCTTGGTCCATGGCCACTGCCTGGCCTCGGTTGGCAGCGCCCAGGTCAAGCCCACCGGTTGGCTCACCAAGGCTGGGCTTAGTTCCAGCCTGCGGCTTGTAGCTTTAGACCCACCGTCCTCAGTGCCCAAGGCCCGAGTTCGGTCGGGAGCTCGCCCAGGGTCTCATACCCATTATCTAGGTTCGCCTTGGTCCATGGCTACGGCCTGGCCTCGGCTAGAGGCTTCTAGGACAGCCCACCATCAATGGCACCGACGGCTCTTGCTGGTCGGGAGCTCGCCTGGGGGCCGCACTGTCGGACAAGTCCACGTGCGGCCGGTCTCGAGAAAGAACGTTACCTCCGCGGTCCCCCCAGCCTGCGAAAGGCGCACGGCAGGAGGGGGGGGGGGTTACTTCGATACAACAGCGCGTCAGTAGGCGGAGCTTGCGTAAGAACTTCTCCCCCAGCATGCACAGCTTCTACGGAACTGTCCATGCGCGGGGGGGCGTAGCCTCTCACGTCCCGCCCCCCCCATCAGGGCACGGGATCAAAAGGTCCCGGTGCCCACCACCGTGGAGGAGGAGGCCATGGACGGCTCCATGCGTCCAAAATTGGACCTTCGGCGTCTCAACAAGACGCTGAGGAAGTCCCGTTCCGAATGCTCTCTTCCCCGCCTGTTCAACGAGTTGAGACAGGGGGATTTCTTACTTCCGGGGATCTGGAAGGTGCGTTCTTCCATGTCCACATGGTCAGGAGACACAGGAAATACCTGAGGTTCTCCTTCCTGGGGAAGGCTTACGAGTTCTGTGTCTTGCCATTCGGCATGTCTTTGAGCCCGCGAACCCTCACGGTGTGCGTGGAGGCAGCCGTGGCTCCCCTCCGCGCGAGGGGGATCCGCGTCTTCCTATATCTCGACGACGTTCTCTTAGCGGCCGACTCGAGGGTCTGTGCCGCGGAACATACCAAGGTGGTGACCGATCACCGGCAAACCTTAGGGTTTTTGGTGAACTGGCAGAAGAGTTGCCTCGTCCCAGCGCAGGCGGCAACCTTCCTGGGGCTCGAGCTTTACTTCCTGCGAGCCTTTCGCCAGAGCGACAGGCTCGCACGGTTCGGACAGCAAGCCAAGGACGTTAGGTCTGTGCCCTCGGTGTCAGTGCATCAGTGCACAGTGATGTTGGGCCTGATGGCCTCAGCACTGCCTGTGCTCCCGCTAGGGAGGCTACACATGCTCTCGTGGTCCAAATATGGTTCTCAGGCTTCGCCTGGACTCGGCCGGGGACCGTCATCGCAGGGTTCCTCTGACAGGTCAGGCCTGGCAGGCGCTGGCTATATGGGCGGACCCCCGTTACCTCTCGAGAGGTACTCGGTGGGGCCCTGTCCCGCTCAGGATGGTGATTCGCACAGACGCCTCCCTCTGGGGAGGGGGTGCGATTTGCGGGCATTTTTCGGCGAACGGCCGGTGGGAGGCTCAGGAGCTTCGCCACATAAACGTGCTAGAGCTGAAGGCGATTCGCCGGGCTCTGCTTCAGGACAAGCCCACCATCAATGGCGCCGTGGGCCCATTGTTGGTTGGGAGCTCTCTTGGGGACCGCACTGCCGGACAAGTCCGCGTGCGGCCAGACTCGAAAGAGAATGTTGCCTCCGCAGTCCCCCCGGCCTGCGGAGGTAACACTTCCAGCGGCTCACACATGGGCACCATGTGCTGATTCGCTCGGACAATAGGGCAGCGATCGCCCGCCTGAACAAAAAAAGACAGGGCGGTGTGCGGTCGGGGGCGCTCAACCATAGCGGGGATTCACCTGTGGGTGATCCCCGTCTCCTTTCAGTGTCAGCGGTCTATCTGCCGGGACAGCGGAGTTACGACCGGCCTGCTGTCTCGAGGCAATCCCCGTTATATGGAGTGGAGCCTCCACCCTCGGGTGATGGAACAGGTTTGGGCCAGGGTTGGTCGCGCCTGCGTCGATCTCTCGCATCGCGGCGCGCGACACACTGCCCACTGTGGTTCTCGATCCAGGAGGACAGCCCCCGTTAGGTCATGACGCGCTAAAAGCGCACGCGTGGCCGAGGGAGGGGCTCTATGCGTTTCCCCCGACCCCCCCTGATCCGTCAGGTGTTGGACAGGGTGAGGGAACAGCGCCTCCGGCTCGTTTTAGTCTGTTTGGCCCAGGCAGACATGGTTTGCGGACCTGGTCTCCCTGGCGCAAGATCCGCCCTGGGCATTGCCGGTACGGGCCGATCTCCTATCCCAGGCGGAGGGGGAGGTGTTCCACCCCTCCCCAGGCAGGTGGAAGCTAGCGGTCTGGCTCCTGAACCGGACCAGTTGCTAGCCCAGGGCTTGCCTGATAATGTGGGATGCACTATGCAGCAAGTAAGGGCGTGGATCCAGTGAACTAGAGTGTGCGACCAGTTCTCTGTTTCCTTCAGAGCCTGCTTGACGCGGGTCAGTCCCCGCAGTCGTTTAAGGTGTACGTAGCCGCAATTCTGCTTGCCATAAGGGAATTGAAGGGAGCCCCGTGGGGGCGTACCCTTTGGTCTTGCGCTTCATGAAGGGGGCGCGTAAACGGCGCCCGCCGTCGCGGTGCGTTTTTTTCCCCAAATCGGACCTGGTTACGGTGCTGGACGGGCTAACGGGTCATCCGTTTGAGCCCTTGGACTCCGCCGATTTAAGGGTTCTGTCTTTAAAGACCGCGCTGCTGCTGGCCTTGTTGTCAGGAAAGAGAGTTGGTGACCTGATTGCCCTCTCGGTGCAGCAGGCCTGTGTGGTTTTGGGAATGATGGGCGCAGGGTTACGTTGCAACCTAACCCGGCTTACCAACCTAAGATTATTAATGTCAGCTTTAGGTCTATGGTCATAGACTTATCAGCATTCTGTCCCCCGCCGTTCAGTTAGAGACGGGTGAGGAGAGACGTTTGCTCATGCTGTGCCCCGTAAGGGCGCTCTCGGCCTATGTGGCCAGGACGCGTTCTTTACGCATTACAGATCAGCTGTTGATTTGCTTTGGGCAAAGGGCCCAGGGCGGACCCCTTTTCAAGGATCGCTTATCACACTGGATAGTGGAGGCGATCGCGTTGGCATACTCTGCCGTGGGCAAGGTTCCCCCAGAGGGTATCAAGGCGCATTCTACGCGAGGTGTTGCGACATCCTCTGCGTTGTTGCGTGGTGTGTCGGTGGAGGACATGTGTGCCGTGGCCTCATGGTCCTCTCATCACACTTTTGTCAGGTACTACGGTCTCGACGTGTCCGGTTCGCAGTTCGCGCACGCGGTGCTGTCGGTGACAAGAAAGTAGTATCGTTGCCACTCTAATATGTCATTCGGTTAGGCATAAACGTTGCCATATGGCCGTGGTTCACCGGTGCCTTTCGGGTCGCCCTGTGGGGTGCTCCCGGCAGCAAGGTCGGTTGAATGGAGGCACTAGTGAGAGCTTGAGTTCGAAACGAAGTAAAACGTTAGGGTTGTGCTACAACCCAGGTTTTACGAGTGAGAACGAGAGCTCTCACTACCCAGCCTTGCTGTGTCGATGCGTCACGGGGTGCGTCGGATCTCAGCGGGCTGGAAGAAATTAGAGTGATTATCCCTGGGCGGACAGGACGTGACGTAGTCACGTGGATCCGTGTCAGTCCCAGGGGGTACCACGCCACCTACGGGTGGGTGGTCAGGTTTTAATGAAAAGTAATTTTGGAGCAAAATAACAGTCTTCCATAGGGCTGCGTTGCAGCGTTTAAGGCACTAGTGAGAGCTCTCGTTCTCACTCGTAAAACCTGGGTTGTAGCACAACCCTAACGTTTGTTGTGTTGTGACTACAAAATCCTTGCCAAGGTCCTGGCTGCCAGACTTGAGCCAGCAATGTGTACAATAATCCATCAAGACCAGACTGGTTTTATGACTGGACGCCAGCTATTTGGTAATGTACGCAGACTGTTTAATATATTATATTCTCCCGGCAATGAGCAAACAGCGGAGGTTTTGATCTCCCTAGACGCTCATAAAGCATTTGACCGGGTAGAGCATAACTACTTATTCAAAGTTCTGGAAAGGTTCGGGTTTGGAGCATCCTTCCGTTCATGGATCAAAGTTCTATATAGCTCTCCCCAAGCATCGGTCTGTACAAATAAGATTATGTCTCAATACTTCCCTCTCCATAGGGGTTCTAGACAAGGGTGTCCGCTTTCACCATTTCTATTTAACATTGCCTTTGAACCACTGGGAATATCTCTCAGGGGAAATGCGGCCCTCTCCGGTATTGGCAGGGACGGGCATACTCACAAATTGTCGCTGTATGCTGACGACCTTATACTTTTCTTGTCGGACCCAGGTACCTCTATCCCTATAGCTATGACAACCGTTTATAAATTTGGAGCAATCTCAGGTTATAAAATAAATTTTACCAAGAGTCTATTATTTCCAATCAATACGCTAGCACAACAAACGTCATTTCAGAACTTCCCTTTTAAAGTGACCCAAGTTTAATTCACCTACTTAGGTGTCTCTGTGACCCGGGAATATAAAAGCTTATATAAAAATAATTTCAAGCCTGCATTAGACAAAGCCAAAGAGAACCTTACACGTTGGTCCACACTTCCTATATCGCTTGCTGGACGAATTAACTCAGTGAAAATGACCATCATGCCTAGATCTTTGTGTTTCAGACTGTACCGGTTTTAATCCCGAAATAATTTTTTAAGGAATTGGATGCAACCATATCTACTTTCATATGGAGTAAGACTGTACCTAGGATTAGGAAAGCATATTTGGAAAGGCTGAAAGAAGAGGGCGGCTTGGCATTGCCAAATTTCCTACATTATTATTGGGCGGCGAATATCCAGAAGTTATCTTACTGGGTTTCTAGTCCTCATGAAGAGAACGAGCCAGCGTGGGTTAAGCTAGAAAGTAAGAGTGCCTCTCCCATGTCCCTTTCAGCATTACTGTTTGCTCCCCTGCCCCTTAGTAAGGATAGACCACACATGGGCCCGTGATGGAATTGCATTTTTTTTTTTTTTTTTTTACAGTGCACCTGAACGCAACATGCAAGATACCCGCTGAATATGTGTCTAAATGTTCATGTCATTCTGGCCAATACTCAAATTTCAGTCTGGAATATGGAATATCTTTCAATAATCTTTATGACTAAAAGGCTAAAAGTAATCTTATGTGTAAGAAATGACTGTTCTACATTGAAGTAGAAATTTAAATAATTAACTTGTTGGTTTTGGATTTATTTAGCTTCAAGAGTGCATTTTTGTTCTTGTGTGACCCTCAACACAGGCTTTGAGAATCCCGGGCCACTTACTGATACTTATGCTTAAATTAACCCACTCATATTCTGGTTTATTTCAAGAAAAACATTTCGGCTATTGGAAATTCTAATTGGCTGGTAACTTTAAAATCTAGCAGCCATATTGGCAGGTGGTGAAAAAAGTTAATTTCAAGCCCTGCAGGGAGAGCAGGTGGTGACATAGGAGTGAAAAAAGGATCAAATATTGGTGGTTAAGACTGAATAATGACATCACAATTGTTAATTTAAAATGAGTTATTCCTCTAAACCTGGCTTCAAATGCCCCAAATTTTTCTCGCTGGCACTGTTCAGCCATCAGCAAAATCTGGTAGCGAGGACATTTTTTTGTGGCCCTCTCTATCATCAAAGTTGCCCATCCATGGGTTACGGCATGACAATATTTATTCGGCCCCCGGCAACAATCTGGGTTTCTCATGTGGCCCCCCATGAAAAATAGTTGCCCACCCCTGAATAACGAATAACCCGATTGTGACTGGCTCACCGAAGATTTGGTCACAGTTTAGGATTCATTTGAAACAGAAACAGGCCCTGCCCTCTATCCCTATCACAGCCAACCCTCTCTTCCCTGCCTCTCTCTGGGATACAACTTACAAGGCTTGGTCGAGGAAAGGGTTAACTTGTGTCAAAGATTTATTCAAAGATGGCATCTTTGTTTCATTCCAGAGGTTAAAGAGGGAATATAACATTCCAGAAACACATCTTTTTAAACATCTACAGGTTGGTCGCTTTGTCAAAAAACACTTTCCCTGCTTCCCATCTTCTCCACCTGATAGCTGGATAGAAGAGTGTATACTTTTCGATCCACTAGGTAGAGGCCTTATATCCAGATTATACAGTATGATTCAAATGGTAGCTTCACCCACCCTTGATCATCTGAAAGAGTTATGGGAGCAAGATTTCACTTAATGAGATCTCAGACTTTACCTGGCAGTCAGCGATAGGGATGATTCACTCAACATCCATTTGCATCCGACATGGATTATTGCAATTCAAAGTGTTACACAGACTCCATTTATCAAAAAGTAGGCTTACCAGGATATACCCCGGCTTTGACCCGACATGTTCTAGGTGTAAACAGGCCCCAGCACATGTTCTGGTCGTGCTCGTCTCTGGTTCCTTTTTGGTCCTCCATCTTTGAAAAATGTCCTACATCCGCAGGAAGGACATTGATCCAGACCCTGCCATTGCCATTTTTGGAGTAGCACCTGATGGAGTTACAGCCTCTGGTGCTCAAGCTGACGCTGTAGCTTTCTCGTCGCTTCTGGCCCGATGACTAATATTAATGAGCTGGAAATCAGCTGCCCCTCCATCTCATGCATGTTGGCTCAGAGATGTTATGGCACATCTCAAATTGGAGAAACTGAAATACACTATATGTGGTTCGACTCAGAAATATCTTAGAGCAGGGCTATTTAACTGGCGGCTTAGAGCAGGGCTATTCAACTGGCGGCCTGCGGGCCGAATCTGGCCCGCCAATCAAGTCAGACCGGCTCACGGATGAGTTCTAATTTTTATTTTTTGTACAATTAAATCTCATTTACTTATTACATCGACTGGTTGTTTTTCAGATGTGATCTAGCTAAAGTGAGCTAAACAAGTCAGATCCACTATGAATGTTTTTCAGGAGATGCTGTGATGTAGCCACAAGAAAGGTGCAATATTAATGTTTTTCAGGAGATGGCGCTGTGATGTAGCTAATCAAGAAAGATGCATTATAAATGGTTTTTCAGGAGATGTGTGCTGTAGCTAGCTAGGTTCTAAACAAGAAATATGGTTAACCTGTTTACAGTAGTTTTCCTTTCTTGCTGCAGTACAATGAGACGTAGCTAAACACAAAAGATGCAATATTAATTGTTTTTCATGAGATACTCAGTATTTAATACTGTGCTAGGTTCTAAACAAGAAATAATGTTTACAGTTGTTTTCCTTTCCTGATGCACTACAGTATAAATGTTTACAATGCTGTGGTGTAGCTAAGAGAGGTCAGAATTGACCAAATTATATTTCAAATGGCTGGCATGTGTTGTAGAATACTTAAATTTGTTTCAAATGTGTTTACTTTTGGGGCTTTAACACAGCTTTTGTTGCACAGAAATTAAGCACTTTTAAATGAAAATTAAGCTACTTTTGCAATGTGAAATACAAGTTTTGAAAATTGTGGTGGCGAGTTGTGTCAAGTGTACATATAATGGGATTAATAGCTCGGGGAACGGTCCGGCTCCGGCCCCTTATGTTTCTGACAATGTGGCCCCCTGAACAATTTAGTTGAATAGCCCTGTCTTAGAGTGTGGGGTCCGTTTCTGGATTACTTTGATCAAAAATACCTCTCTCCTCCCAATACTGCCTAATTGAGATTCAGAGATTCAAGTGTTGGCTTTTGCCATAAGTGATTGCCAGAAAACATATCCTCAGCACTTAGCGTATCCCCTGCAAATTGTATTGTAATTGTTTGTAGCATTTATTTATTTTATTATTATTTTTGAGTCGTGGGTGTCTGTGTCTCTTGTATATATTATTATTATGTTTTGTCTTATTATGGTGTTTCATGCCTTGCGTTTCCTTATGTTTCTGTTTATATGTAGTATGTTTGAAATAAAAAACCCAATAAACACATTTTAATAATAACAAAAGAACCCAAATTGCATCAAATCACAGATGTTTTTAACAGGTATATGATGTGACGGTGGTGTTGTGAGATAGCCCTATCCAAATTATGCATGGGGAGAATTACAGCATATTGCATGCCTCGCGCAAACTGTATTAAAGGGACTGCGAGACAGGAATCTGATTGGTTTGATTGATGTAACGCCCAGGCATTGCCAGGCCACACCTGTGAATAATTCTGGTGGTTAAGACCGCCCAAATCCCGTTAGCGACGCGCTCCGATGACTTGGCACGCCTCAAATTTGTGCCTGCGCCCGGTGTTATGCCGAGTTCCGCAGAGAATTACATCCCCACCATATTTTGGGTCTGTTTTAACTTAGAAACGGGGAGGTCACGTCTACCCAGACAATTATATCATTTTTAAACAGTTACATAGCGGGGGTGCAAAAGTCGGCATAACACCTGGAACGCAAATTGACACTTCCGCGAGGCGGACTGCTATCGTCCCTGCATTAAGAGGCAGGGAAGATCTGGTTTGTCTGACTCAAGAGGCAGGGAAGAGATAGCATAAGGCACGTGTTAAGGCGCGCAAACCGGTGCGTAAGCGATAGTGCCTGTACGACGATAGGACCTCCACACAGTATTGGTTAATCAAGCAAGTTCAATTAGCATGTTTTTCCCATTCACCTATGATGACAGCACTATCATACAGCACCAAGTAGGAACAACACAGGCAGAACTAATGTTTTCAGATGGTAAACAAAATCCTTTGTACTGCAATTGTATTGTATGTGATTTTTTTATTTCTTTTTTATAACCCATAATGATACGAGAAGCAGCTGGCCACCTGATATTTTCACATTATCTAATCTAGCCCCTATTCAAAAAAGTTTGGACACCCCTGTGAAATAATGCTGAAGTTTAACAATTGCAAGAGACAACTGCTTTTAGATTTTGTTTGTTCTTAATCTTAGTTGTATTACAGAAGGTATATGAAACCCATGGCCAAAATATTCATTCTGTAATTGTGTGTATTCCCCTTTTTGCTGCTGACCCCTTGGAACCCCCTCAAGGACCCCTGGTGGTCCCCGGACCCCACGTTGAGAACAACTGGTCTAGAGTATACTATAAATATCATATTAGCAGGCTAGACTACAGTAGAGTACAACAAACTACAGTAGTAGTGGTAGAAGACAGTATAGAGGGCAGTAGAGTACCTCGTAGCTGCTGGACATGAAGTGTTGCAGCTGCAGTGATTGCTCCAAAGCTTTGTGACGAGCTTTGCTCTGCTGCAGTAGCTGCTTCCTCCTGCAAACAGGAAAACGCTGTTACGTTTACATGCACAAAATATTCTGGTTTTTGGCCTTATTCCAAAAAAGACAATATTCCTAGCTGTTTACATGGCTAATGAAAATGAATATTCCATTAATATTCCTGTTTACATGCAGCTGCGCATACTCCGATTACTGTAACATATACTGTCCCCATGATGTACAGTACTATACGTCAGGCCGCTGTTGCAACATTTGCGCATCTCCAAAAACCTGTTGATATCCATAGTATCCTGTTGAGATCCATAGTACCTGTGTTTCTCCTTCCACCCAAAAACGCAGGCTTTTTGGCATGCATCTCTGGCCAGTTGATTTATTTACAAAGCACACACTGTAGCTGACTGTAAACAGGCAAGAAGCCGTATGTCGCAAACTGCGGTAAAAACATTGATTGAGACATATATTCCGAATGCGCTGTATACGTGTCCAAAGAATGCTCCTATAACCTGAATAATATCTGCATACCCCACATGTCTTAATTGGAAAATGCTACATTCTGAATAAGGCCTAATTCGGAATATCCAAACAGAATATGCTGTTTACATGACCCGTATCAAATTTGGAACATTGTCATATTCAGAATAGTGGCATGTTAGTGTGATGTCTGTCTGTCTGTCTAACCATGTGATGTTATGACCTGGTAGCAAGCGCCCTGCTCTTGGCTCTGATGTTGTCAGCATCATAGTGGTTCTGTTGGACCATCTTCTGGGCCAGTTTCTCCACCTCCTCCAGCTGCTCCACCTGGGCCTCCAGAACCTCCTGGAAGTGACTCTGCTTCCTCTGCAGCGTCTCCACCTCCGTCACCGAGCTCTGGACCGCACACAGCAGCACATAGCACCATCTCAGACTGGCTAGTTAGCTAGCTGTCTGGTCAGTTCACTACACATCTGCTTAGTTCTGTCTGGTTGAGTTTGAGTCAAGAATCAGTCCAAATTTGGGAGTTTAGTGTCTACACTGGTTCTCTTCAAGACCAAAATAGTAAACCACGCACAATTTGTTCCAACTGCAGACATAATGATTACAGACTTTTTAAAGATCAAGAGATCCATAGATCGATCTGCATATCCACTCTGTACTTAACATCTAACTAATTATTGGTTTTGCCCTTTGCTATCCGGATTCTGGGCCAAAGGATTTGACTGGTACTCTAGGCCCTATCAAATAACCCTTCAACCGGAGGCGGAACTCGCCATCTTCGGCTACTCGGAATCCTCACTGCTCCTCCCTACAGCTGTGCAACAGTCTCTGACGCTGGGGACGACTGTCGCCAAGAGACTAATTTTAAAGGAGTGGAAGTCTCCCTCTCCTCCTTCCTTTCAGTTGTGACTGATGGACATGGTCTCAGTTGTGCGCATGGAGAGATTCAGGTTCCTGAGGACCAACTCACTTGGGAAGTTTTCCACTATTTGGGACCCGTTTCTGGCCTACTTTGACGTAGTCAGGGGTGACGAGTGACTCGCCCAGCTGACCTCTCATGGACCCCTTGCATGTGATCCTATGCAAAACATCTCTCATAAGCACATGAGCACACTATGCTGCTGGTAGCCGAGTCATTATTCTGACAATGTAGTATGTTTTTCCTTTTTCCTGAGTATGAGCCTGTTTTTGTTTTTATGTTTATGTTCTGATTTCATGTTCTGAAAACTGTAAAACAAAATATAAAACTAGAACGACCGCACCGCGGATTTATGCCTCCGCCATTAGTTCATTCTTGAGTCCAAATCGCCATTTGAGGCAAATTGGAAGAAATTCCGTGAAGGCGCTCCTGAGATGTTGCGTTACAGAGCTTGGAAATTGGGTGTGTGAGGTCACAGTGACCTTGACCTTTGATCACCAAAATGTAATCTGTTCATCCTTGCGCCCAAGTCGACATTTGAGCCAAATTGGAAGAAATTCCATCAAGCCGTTATTGAGATATCACTTTAACAAACTTGGGAATGGCATTCGTGAGGTCACAGTGACCTTGACCTTTGACCATGAAAACCGAATCAGTTCATCCTCGAGTCCAAGTCCATGTTTGAGGCAAATTTGATGAAACTCCATCAAGGCATTCCTGAGATATCGCATTAACAAGCTTGAAAATGGTGTTCGAGAGGTCACAGTGACCTTGGCCTTTGACCACCAAAATCTAATCAGTTCATGCTTGAGTCCAAGGCGATGGTTGAGGCAAATTTGATGAAATTCCGTCAAGGCATTCCTGAGATATCGCGTTAACAAGCTTGAAAATGGCGTTTGAGAGGTCACAGTGACCTTGACCTTTGACCTTTGACCACCAAAATCTAATCAGATCATCCTTGAGTCTAAGTCGATGTTTGCGGCAAATTTGATGCAATTCCGTTAAGGCATTCCTGAGATATCGCGTTAACAAGCTTGAAAATGGTGTTCGAGAGGTCACAGTGACCTTGACCTTTGACCTTTGACGACCAAAATCTAACCAGATCATCCTGTCTAAGTCAATGTTTGAGGCAAATTTGATTAAATTCCGTGAAGGCGTTCCTCAGATATTGCATTAACGAACATCGGACGGACGTACGGACAACCTGGATCCATAATGCCTAATGCATAATGCGGAGGCATAAAAACAACATCTAACTAATTAATATATCAGAAATGACTAATCAACACAGAGAACTTTGATTACATAGACAGGGTGAAATCCCATAAAATGTTTGTAATGTTGGGGGGAAATAAAGCAAACATCAATCAAATCCCCCATATTTTAATTTTTAGAGTCCAGTAGTGGCTGAGAGCATGACAAGTCCAAGTCCAAATAGGTGTGAGATTGAGATGCAAGAAAGTGTTTGACATCACCATCTCTGTCTCCTGATATTGGCGATATTGTTGACTAATGTTACCTCACAAAATGCACAATTGGTCCCATTCAGGAGATCCTTTAGTTACAAAGTGCAAATTTGCCTAAATTCAGCTATTGTGTAAATAAAATCAGATTTCCAGATTGGTAGCCCAATTGGTAGCCCAATGGTTCTCACCCCCAGGTCCTGATTGGCCAGGAAGGCTTCCTTGTTGCTGAGCCAACTCTCACTCTGCTCGACAGAGCCCAGGAAGACCTACAGGACAGAGGAGAGTGGAGACCATGTATATTTTTCTATTTGCTGCATTTCTATATGTTGTATAAGCAACTCACTATACAGGACAGAGGAGACCATGTATAATTGTCTATTTGCTGCATTTCTATGTATTGTATAAGCAACTCACTCTATAGAGTACTGAGATGACATATTTTTGTAAAGCTGTGTTCACACCGACCGATTAAAGTTTTTCGCTGGCATCGAGTTTACATACAAAGTCAATGCAAACGAGCAATTGAGCGTATATTCGCCCAGGAGAAAAATCGCTGGGCGTCCGAGCGTCAGAGACAGAGCGATAGGGAGAAAATACGCTCGTCGCCCCAGATGAAATATCCCAACTCGAGCGAAAATACGCTGGCATCAGTCGCTCGCTGTTCAACGCTGATTGGCTGCCGTGTGAGAGCGAGTCAAGGATCACACTGGCTTGGAACAAACCGCTGGTTTATTGTGTGGCAACAAACCGCATTGACAGGCTGACAGCTGACATGAAGTGAAGTCTGTACTACCGGTATGTAGCTCGCGTTAGGAGCACGCTGATAGGCTTAGCTTGTAAACATATATGGTGGCTCGTAGTGGACAACCATCATGACATTGCGTAACGTTAGCCCCCACATGTCCGTCAATTCGTGTGCCTGTTGATGAGCGATGAGCGACAGAGCGATTCCAAAGGGTTGAATCAAGCGACACAGCGAAAAATAAATAACTCTGTGTGAACACAGCTTGAGCCAACCCAGAAGAAAGGCACTTCCTAGTTCCCTCAACAGGAAGTCAATGGGATTTTTGTATGGGGATTTGGGTCAAATGCCTGAAATAAGGTCTGTGGTTAACAACAGTTTATGAAACTGCAAACTTTGTGTTCAGCAAGATAATCTTCACAAATGAGGACCACTTTTATGATTTTGGAAGCATTTTCTGATAAAAAAAAATCACAGTTACGCCTAAAAAGATCACAAAAGTGGTCCTCATTTGTGAAGATTATCTTGTTGAACACAAAGTTTGCCGTTTGCTCAACTTTTGTTAACGAGAGACCTTATTTAACATTAGCATTTAACACAAATCCCATTGACTTTGAGATGAGGGAACCAGAAGTGCTAACATCAGGGTCTTAGGCAGGTCGTATGACTCATTCCTGTGGTAGGCTACTCTATTCTACACCCAGTTTCCCTTTGGGCATCACTTCATCTAAGTTCCTTTAAGTTCCTGGTCACCTGCAGGGTGCAGGCTTGCTCCAGCATGGTCTTGCGGTTCAGCCAGGCTCGGTCCAGCCCAGTCTTGGCCTCCTCCAGCTGGCCCAAAGCCTTCTGGATCTCTGCCTTGGCACTGTGACCTGAGTGGACCAGACCCAGACCGAAGTCCCGAACTGAGTCCATACGCTCTCCACGGGCATCTATCTCTGTCTGCAAATACAGAGTTTCAAGATCAGCAGGGTCCCATTGTTAAGGAATTGTTTGGTGAAGTGCAAGGATGTTCAGATGTTCTTCAGATGTTTTGGACTGAGATATTCCCAAAAACTGCAGATGTCCCTCCCAGGGTTTTCCTCAGGATAGAACAATTGAGCCTAGGATGGAGAGAGCTGAGGCATGTTGAATTCAAGGTTAATTTCAAGGTTATCCATTCATTTTCAAAACCTTTAAGGCCTTGTATTTTCCTCAAATCCACAAACTTTCAAGGATTTTCCAGACCCTTGGGAATGTTGCCTTTTGTACCTTGTTAATCTTTGTTCTCAGACCTACAACTACACCTGAATGGGACATTCTCCAAAGCCAAAGCCACCTGCTTTGGGGTCCCTCAAGGGAGTGTTTTGGGGCCTCTCTTTTTTTTTCAATGATTTGAAAAATGCCTGCTCTTCTGACCTGTTTCTTTATGCTGACGATTCAGCTATTCTGGTGTCTGGGGGATGAGCTTCTTAATGTTGGTATCTGGTGGTCTGATAACAAGCTGTCTCTTCACCTAGGAAAAACTGAGGCCATATTATTTGGTTCCAGAATTAAGCTAGGTAGGGCCCCTGATTTGAACATAAAGGTAGGTGAGATTATTATTGCAGGTAAGGATTCAGTAAATTATTTAGGGTGTATTCTGGAGAAACACCTAGCTGAGGATGCCATGGCCAATAAAGCCATTAAAAAAATCTGACAAAAAACTAAATTTTTGTCCAGAAAATCTGTTCTGTTGGAAACCCCCACACTTAGAACATTGGCGGGAGCATTGGTACAATGCCATTTTGACTATGCTGCCACCTCCTGGTTTACCAGCACAGCGCAGTGTTTGAAGAATAAACTTCAGACTGCCCAAAATAAATTAGCCAGGGTGGTGTTAAATAGGGCTGGGTTCAAAAAATCGATTCTCCGATTTTTAATCGATTTTTATTTTAATCCTTGATTATCGATTCATATGTCCAGAGATCGATTTTCTTTTATAAAAAAATAAAAAAAAATTAATAAACAGGCTAAAATATGCTGTGTGTGGTAGTTGAAACATAGTTTCAAGTTGATGTTTATGTATGTTTGTACTTGAAACAAACAAATACTGTAGGCTACATGAATGGAAATGTTTGATCATTAATATCTACTTTTAGAAATGATATAGGCTGAAATCAAATCACTGTGCATAATTGTGAAAGTGTGTTTATTGACAGATGAAAAGGCTGTTATTTACCCTTTGTCACCACCTGGTGAGTAAATATATGTGTAACTAAAACCATTAAAATTGACAACAGGTCTGCAACTTTTTTTCCCATGTATCTACTTGGCTGGTTGGGAACCCCTGTGTTACATAACTGGACAGTCATGTAATTCAGGGTACAGCTCAAAAAACACGTTTTGGTATCACTAACCAAATCAATATTGAAATTGATCAAATCGGAATCGAATCGAAATTAATCGATTCGCAACCTTGTGAATCGGAATCGAATCGATTCTTGAAATTTGAACCAATACCCAGCTCTAGTGTTAAAGCTGCCTCCCAGGACCCACCTTGGCCCAGCACATTTCCAACAGCTAAACTGGCTCCCAGTTCAAAAAAGAATCATCCAAATTAAATTAGGACTTACCCATAAAATCATACACAATGCAGTTCCCAAATATCTTTACAACTACTTTTTACCGTTTTAGGGACATCCACAGCTATGCCACCAGAGGCAGCACAACTAATATCAGACTTTTCAAATATAGGACTCTAGTAGGTAAGAACACTTTTCTGTACTCTGCTGCCATTGAATGGAACAAAGTTCCCGCATCACTGAAGCTTATTGAGGCACAGAGCAGTTTTAAAATGATAAATTAATTATAAAATGGTTGGCATCCACTCTCTTAGAATAGGTAGGTACTGTATCAGCACTGTATCAGGGCGAGATTGTATATTGTATTTTATAACTATGTACTTTATGTTAATTGCTATATGTAGGTTTGTATTTATGTATTGTGAGTCATAAGTATTGTATTTGCACCTGACAATCCTGTCAGCCATCCCCCTTTCCTTTTCCCCCAGAGGACCACAATGGAAATAAGCCTGTGGCTTTGTTGTGTTTTTATCCTCAGCAGTTTTTTTTTTTGTTTTCATAATGTCTGTCTTCTGTGAAGCAGTATTATGTGTGCTTTAAAAAATTGTCAAATAAAACGTACTTACTTACTTACACACACCTCTATCCTTTGCTGCTGTGATGGCCCAGTGTCTCCTCTTGGATGGGTAAAGTTAATCTTATATTATAGCTCACCTTCCAGTCTTGATGCTCCACTATGAGCCGGTCTGCCTCGGTCCGGGTCTTGGCAAGGCCCTTCTCTCCCATCTCGCTGCTCTGTTTCACACTCCACTCCAGCAGGAGGCGCTGGTTGGCTTTAAACAGCTGGAGCTGGTGGGCTTCCTGCAGCTTCTCCTTCCTGAAGGAACATCATTTCCCATGAGTCCATCTGCCACCTAACATCAGTAACCAAGTCAATCTACTGGCCAATAGGATAGTTTGAGATGAAGTCGAATTAATTAATTTTTGACCAGCGGCTTGCTTGGTCTGTTGCATGATCATTGATTGTATAAAATGTGGACGTCATGGCAGCTCCCCAAAAGTGTTCTGGTGAGTGGCTGCAGTATATATCATAAGTCCTGCCCCCTCCATGTTAGCGGATGGGACACGAGCCAAACTAAACAATCAAAGTACACATCAAATAAATGTTTCCCCAAAAATGGTTTCAGTCATTTTAAGTAGTTCTTATCACTCAAGATTCAAGATTCAAGATTTTTATTGTCACTCCGTAGTCTCAAGTATCAGGTGTGAAATTCTTGTGCTGTAGACTCCGTTACAACATAGTGCAAAATAACAGGGCATATAGGTGCAGGAAAACAAGAGAAGCAACAACAATAAGGCAGTAAAGCAATAAGACAAGTCAAAGACAGTGACATATTCACTGCACATAGATGCAAATGGCATGGACATACTTTAAACATAATTAAACATAATTAACATTCTGTTTGCACAGGTGCAAATAGCACAGACCTAATTAAACATACAATTAAACATACGTAATGGCAGCTATAGTACAGCTACTACATGATTGTTGGGAGTTTATTTGTGTATGTTAAGGAGTCTCATGGCCTGCGGGAAGAAACTGTCCCTCAAGCGATTTGTGCGTGCTTTTGGGACCCTGTATCTCCTCCCTGAGGGTAACAGGGAGAACAGGCTGTTGTGGGGGTGGTTTGTGTCCTTGAGGATCTTCAGGGACCTCCTGAGGCACCGCTGGTTGTACAGTTCCTGCAGTTCTGGCAGCTCACATCCTGTTACGTGCTGGGCCGCGCGCCTCACTCTTCTTAGCGCCCTGCGGTCCATGGTGGTACAGTTCCCGTACCAGGTGGTGAAGCAGCCAGTCAGCAGGCTTTCAATGGTGCCTCTGTAGAAGTCCCTGTGGATTTTTGGCCTTAGCCCAAATTTCTTCAGGCGCCTGAGTCTGTGTAGTCGCTGTTGGGCCTTTTTGACAACAGTGGCGGTGTGGCTGCCCCATGTCAGGTCCTGGTGGATGTTGACTCCCAGGTACTTGAAGCTGTCCACCCTTTCCATCACTGTGCCGTTGATGGTGATTGGGGGGTGTGCGCCCCCCCCCCCCCTCCTGTAGTCTACAATGATCTCCTTGGTCTTGGAGACGTTTAGAGATAGGTGGTTGTCCTGGCACCATTGTTCCAGGGCCCCCACCTCCTCTGTAGGCCGTCTCATCGCTCCTGGAGATCAGCCCCATGACTGCTGTGTCGTCTGCAAACTTCACGATGGTGTTCGAAGTTTGAGTCGCCACGCAGTCGTGGGTGTAGAGGTCGTACCAGAAGGGGCTGGAGACGCACCCCTGGGGCGCTCCTATGCTGATGGTCAGTGGGGAGGAGGTGGGGGGTGGGCGCTCTGGCAGAGGGGTCGAACCTAGCATAGAACGCGTTGAGTTCGTCCGGCAGGGTGGGTGATGTGCTTGGGGTTTGCTGTTTCACCCCTTTGAAGTCTGTGGCAGCATGGAGTCCTCTCCACAGATGTCTGGGGTTGTTGGACATCACGCTGATGTATGCTCAAGTGCTAATTTTTCTGATAACTACTACATTAGCACAACTTACAATTAACTACATTCAAAGTAGTAGTAACTACTATTACTTCTACTGCTGCTACTAATCATAATGAAAACAGTGTTATGCAAGTTCACACTTCACAAGAGCTAGCTCAAAGTTCAGCTCACACAGATTAAAATGAACTAGTTCATGTCCATAGTTCACAAATTTGAATTTGGAACTAAGTTCACAGTTCCAAAAAAATAAAATGAACATTTCAGGTTAATTTCTTCATTTTTTTTAGCTGCTCTGAGCAATAGAATCACCATTGTTTTTAAACAAAGTCATGGCTCGTTCAGCTTAATTGGCTCTCCTCTCTCTTACTGGAGCTGTGGAGTTTGGTTCTGAAACGTCAGATAGACATAATGCATCAACATTTAGTGCACAAGCATCAAGTCAGCCACAATGTAAAAGTTGGTCTTCTGCTTTATGGCTTTCAAAATAAAATCCTTATTGTAACATTAACAAAATTTTGAGTAATGCTTTACAGCACGTGTCAAACTCAAGGCCCAGGGGCATCTACGCGTCGTTTGACGCGGGCTGATGCTTGGCAGTATTGACGCTCGACGCTTGGTGGGCGTGGAAATCTGGAAGCAGCAGCTAGCTTGGGAGCTAGCTGCTGCTAGATTTACTTTGCTTCTTTGAAAATTGGTGGTAGAGAGGAAGTGGAAGAGGACAGGAAGGGTAGAGTGGGTCCTAGGACGAGCTCAATTGGCTAGCTTTGTACTTTGTCAAACTCCACCCCGCCCCCTCTGTTGCCCGCTGTCGCTTCACAAGCCTGCTACGCGTCGTCTGGTCTCCCAGCATGCTTCGCGAGGCGTCGAGCAGCATGTTCCAATACAAAGTGGATGGGCAGCAGCGTCAGCCAGCGTCAAACGACGCGTAGATGTGGCCGGGCCGTGACATACATGTCAATATCATAGGTCAATATCTACGGAAAATGGACATAAAACAAGCGTCTAGCGTTAGTATCGCGCGCCTTTATATTGATCAAGCGTTTATGTTGATGGCCATCACAAAGGAGATACTTTATTTTGCTTTGTACACTGGACTGGACAGCAGGACTCCAGGATCGAGCGCACTGATGTCTGTTGTATTGTTTACTGGTACAATAATAAACCTAGGAGGCTAACTGGAGACACGACACAGGACGTCCATTCAGTTTACTGTGTAACTTGTTTATTGGTCCCCCGTGCAACAACACGTATACGATGGTTCCTAGCTGACGTACGTGAACCCATCACTACATCCCCCTTTCTAAATAATGTTGCTTCTTGTAAACAATGAGTTATCATAGCAACAACTATAGGAGAACTCTTTTTTTTAGCATGGCTGTACCTTAAACAGTTCAGGCATTCAAATATTATTTTAGTTATCAACCAACCATGACATTGCTATCAACAACATAATAATGCTTAGTGTATGGCTTCCACTTGCTTATTAGCTTACCCGTAAAACCAATTGCATGAAACATTTTCACAACTTAGCTTCTGTAAACACTGCATCATAGTGAACATCAACACAATCTTTTTTTTTTTTTTTTTTTTTTTTACAACATTTCTCTTTTTTCTGTTTTTATTTCTTTTTCTTATTTTATATAACACCACCATAGTCTCTCTTTTTTTTTTTTTTTTTTTTTTTTTTTGAGAGTGTGTTATAGGTGGATAAGGGATGGGGTGGACTACCCAAACCCTTCATCTGAGTGAGGGGAGTATTCTGCCCCGATGTCAATCACTCAGTGTGTGTGTTCATCTCACAAAGTCCTTAAGGTACCCTGGTGTACCCCTGGTTCGTGCAGGATAGCGTCTCTCACACACTGGAGTCTGTTGGCTGGAGTCGTGCTGGACTTCAGGTGTGACAGGTGTACTCACTGCAGCAGGAACGGTGTTCTCCCGTGATGTCTCAGGGTCTGGGACGTTGGTGAGTGTCTCAGTGGATGTCTCAGGCGCCACAGAGGTCGGTGAAAGGTGGAAACGGTTCCGCCGCAGGGTGCCTCTGGGCGTCTCGACGACATAGGACCTTGGTGTCCCTGCGGTAGACACGACTGTGCCTCTCAGATGCATGTCTTTGACCCACACATGATCGGCAGGTTGCAGGCGTGGCAGGTCATGTGCTCTGTGTCGACGGTTGTAGTTCCGCTGTTGTTTTTGTCTGTACATTTGCTCTGACCTTTCCAGGTTCTCTGTGTCTGTGCATGCTGGTTTGAGCTGGGAGGGGATGACAGGAACCCTGGTGAGGATCTTTCTCCCCATGAGTAGCTCAGTGGGACTGTGTCCATTAGCCAGAGGAGCAGAGCGGTAGGCCATGAGGGCTAGATAAGGATCACTGGACTTCTTAAGGAGACTCTTGATTGTCCTTACAGCCCGCTCTGCCTCCCCGTTGCTCTGCGGAAAGTGTGGACTTGAAGTCACATGGCTAAAGTCCCAATCACGTGCAAACTTTGTGAAGGATTCAGACGCAAACTGTGGCCCGTTGTCGGATCTGACCACTTCTGGTATCCCGTGACGAGCAAAGATAGACTTGAAGTGCTCAATCACAGCTTCTGATGATGTCGAGGTCAGTTTGGCGACTTCGAAGTATCTGGAGTAATAGTCCACGATGACTAAATACTGTTTGTTGTCTATCTGGAACAGATCTGCTCCTACTGTAGACCACGCCCTTGATGGAAACTCAGTGGGTAGCATCGTTTCTCTGAAGTTTGTTCTCTCTCTTGCACATGTGTCACAGTTCTCTATCATTTTTGTCAGCTCTTTGTTGAGGCCAGGCCACCACACTGATTGTTTTGCTCTTTCCCTGCACTTGGTTATGCCGAGATGACCCTCGTGCAGCTTGTTCAGTATGTCGGCTCTGAGTGATGCTGGAATGACGAGTCTGCAGCCGAAGAGCAGCAAACCATCCTGAACTGTGAGATCCATTGAGAATGGCAGATAGGGCTGGAACGCTCTTCCAATTGAAAACTTGTCTGGCCATCCTTCTGCACAGTACTGCTTCAGCTGTCGCAGTATGTCGTCATTGTCCTGATGTGTTTGTATTTCCCTGAGCCTCTTCTCGGTCGCTGGCAGACTTGCCATGACAGAGTCAGCATACAGGTTGATCTCCTCCTCTGACAACCCCTCTGCTGTGCTGTTCACAGGTGCTCTGGACAGCACATCCGCCGTCGCAATGTCCTTGCCGGGCACATGAGATATTGTATAGCTGAATCTCATTAGGCGCATGCGTAGGCGTTGGATGCGCGGTGGGAGTTCATCGAGGTGCCTCGAGCCCAGCAGTGGAACTAGAGGTTTGTGGTCTGTCTCAATACGGAAGCTTTTCCCGATGAGGAACTCTGCGAACCTCTCACAGGCCCATGTGGAGGCCAGTGCCTCCTTCTCAATCTGGGCGTATCGCTGTTCGGTGTTGGTGAGCGCCCTCGACGCATACGCCACCGGTCTCCACTCTGCATTTTCTTGCCGCTGGAGGAGAACAGCGCCCAACCCATATGAGGACGCGTCGGCAGACACTAGCGTCTCTACATTTGGATCATATAGAGCCAACCCTGGATGTGTAGTCAGTTCTTGTTTAATTTTGTCGAAGGCTCGCTGTTGTTCCGATGCCCAGGTCCACCCGTTTGACTTTTTCAGTAGATCTCTGAGTGGGCGTGTCTTTGTGGCTAGGTGAGGAAGGAATTTCCCGAGGTGATTTGTCATCCCCAGAAAGCTTCTCACTTCACTGACGTTATCGGGCTCTTTCATGGCTCTCACAGCGATTACCTTGTCAGGGTCTGGGCTGACCCCCGACGCCTCAATGATCTGCCCCAGGAATTTCATCCTGCTCTTTGAGAACTCACACTTGTCATTGAGGGTCACTCCTGCCTCCTGCAGGCGTGTCAGTGCTCTCCGCAGCCTCTCGTCATGCTCCATCTGAGTGGCTCCCCAGATGAGCACGTCGTCCATCTGACACAGAACACCTTCTAAGCCCTCCAGCGTCTGCTGCATGCGTTTCTGAAAATGTTCTGGCGCGGATGAGATGCCGAAGCACAGACGGTTGTAGCAATACCGCCCAAACGGAGTGATGAATGTTGTTAGCAGAGAAGACTCCTTGGCGAGTGGTATCTGCCAGAATCCAGCATTGGCGTCTAGCTTTGAAAACACTTTGGCTCCAGCGAGCTGTCCTAGTGTGTTTTCCACTGTGGGGAGTGGATGTGTTTCTCTCTTTACTGATTTATTCAGCTCGGTGAGATCGGTGCATATTCTCACCCCCCTGCCTGTGCGCTTGGGCACCACCACCATGGGCGCACACCACTCTGTGGGCTCCTCCACCTTTGAAATAACACCTTGCTGCTCCATGCGGTTCAGCTCCTCTTTAATCCTTGGTAGGAGCGGGAGGGAGATACGCCTGGGCGTTGTTATGGAAAATGGGGTAGCTTCCGGCTGCAGTACAATGGTGTACTCACCCTCCATTTTTCCTAGTCCAGAGAACAGCTTTGGAAACTCCTGTTTTATCGCTTCTTTGCAGTCCAGGCTGACATCATCTAGCCTGGCAATCAGCTGCAATGCTGTGGCAGCTGGCCTGCTTAGCAGCGGTGTGCTCAGCCCCTCTACGACATAGATGTCCTCTCTCGTAGATTTGTCTCTCTTGCTCAGAGTGGCAGTAAACTTGCCTTTGACACTGAGAGGACCTCTTCCAGGCCCCTTCAGGATCTTTGTTGCCTTCTCCAGTCTGCTGAACTGGCCCTGTGCGTACAGCGCTTCCGGGACTGCTGACACATCTGCTCCTGTGTCAATTTTGAACACTGTTTTGTAATTGTCCATTTTTATTTCTGTCATCCAGGGACTGTCCCCCGCATCAGTTGTCACTGAGCCCAGGAACGCGACCTCATAGGATTCTTCAGTGTCCTCGGAGACTGTGGCAACATTCACTTCATGCATTTTTTTAGTCTTACACACTCTAGCATAATGTCCTTTTTTTCTGCACAGGTTGCACATCACATCCCTCGCTGGACATTGTTCCAGGCTGTGCCCTCTTGTGTCCCCACATCTTATGTCTGTCATGTGTTTTCTTGAACGTCTGACTACTGTGTCTGAATGGCTGTGGTTTAGCTTGCTTTGATCTTGCGCCGCCATGCTGCTGTGAGCGCACGCTGTCAAGCTGCGTGTTTGAAATGTCTCCTTTAAAGTTAGACTTTAGCATTTCTTGTTGCTTTTTCACCTGCTCGCTTTGTTTAGCTCTGGTGACCGCTTTTTCAAGTGTCAGTTCGGGGTCCATTTGCAGTTGTTCTGACAAACGTTTATCTCTCAGACCCACCACAAGCCTGTCCCTTACCATTTCGTCATGCAGAGCCCCGTAGCCGCAATGCTCTGCTAGGCAATGCAGCGCAGTGATGAAGCAGTCGGCCGTCTCGCCTGTCTCCTGCTGTCGCTGGTTAAACTTGGCTCTTTCAAATATCACGTTCCTGCGAGCTATGAAATGAGTATTTAACTTTCCTTTGACAGTCTCGTACTCACTCGCTTCTTCAGCGCTGAGGTGTAAAGAAACCAAAATGTCCTCGGCTTCCTCTCCCATTGTGTAGATTAGTGCATTGACCTGATTTTCGTCCGCCTGTATTTCCAAACCAGACGCGATGCGAAATCTGTCAAAACGTTTAATCCACTTTGTCCAATCTTCAGCTTTAAACGTGAATTTCTCCGGTGGGGTGACTTGAAACTGGTTCATGTTGCCGCGGCTATCAGCTAGCGTGGCTAGCTAGCTCTGCTAACTTTGACTGTCCCCGCTACTGGCTCGCGCAACTTCGACCAAGCCGACACTTTTCTTCTTCTCCGAAAAGCGGCGCCGAACCCACTTCGCGAGTTATTAAACTTCTGACACAATGTTGTATTGTTTACTGGTACAATAATAAACCTAGGAGGCTAACTGGAGACACGACACAGGACGTCCATTCAAAAAAATACAAAAAAAAATACCAAACATGAGTATTTGGCAGTGGTTTTTGTAGGGAGATACCTAGGCGGATTTCCAAAAAGCCATTTGAAAAAGCAATTTGAAAAAGCCAAATAATCTGAAATGTTGTCTTTGTCTTTGTACAAAGACGGCTATAACTTCCGCTGTGTTGATCTGATCCGAAAAAAGACATGGTTCGATGCGCAAGATTCAGACGATTAATTTGGTATGTAGCATGAACAGCATTGTTCAGAATTAACCACCTAATTCATCACGTTAATGACAGATGAACAGCAAAAAATCAGAAACGTAACGCCCGTGCAAGCCCTAAAAATAATAATAATGATATTGGTGATCAGAAATGCATGCAACATACAACCTTTATTTTGAAAATACGGTTAGGTCTAGAGCAGGGGTTCCCAAACCTTTCCGACCAAGTACCACTACGTACCAAACCAAATTTCCCAGGGACCACTTCCACTGCGTATATCCCCCCCATAAAATAAAATTAGCTGATTTAACCATGCAATAGCAGCAGATTAACTAAATAACAATATAAGGCTACTAGCTGGTTCAAAATGAACACACACACACACACACACACACACACACACACAGACACACACACACACACACACCTGCCAACATTAGGCTGTGAAAAAAGGACCCCTTTGAAAAAGCTGTTTTCCCTCGCCAAAATTTAGCCAAAATTTTGAGTGTTATTTAGCTATCTTCCTGACAAGCTAGCATGACATGGTTGGTACAAATCCATTCCTTAAAGCAGCTACGAGCAAGATTTTCGATTGTTATTATCGTATAATTATATCGTATATCGTATATTATAGTATAATTACAATATTGATGCATCACATCTTACCTATAATAGTAGCTGAGACCAAAGCCGTGTGAATCGGAGATTGCTCTCTTAAGTCTGTGTCTGTCTAAACTAGCGTCAACAGGGGGCTCTCTCTCTCTCTCTCCTTACTGCCGGACCGGCTAAACCCGGAAATGAAACCCGGAAGTGAAACGCAGCTGCCTGCATTCCCCCGTTCGCGCTGCCTAGCAACATACCATAAACAAGGAGAACCCATGCATACTCTCGCGAACATCTCTCGTTATATTCCAACAGGTTTTTTGGAAGTTATTTTGTGGTTATGGCCGAAGTGGCTGCTGCAAACCGTTTCATTTCACTTCCTGATCTGCCCTGGCCACAGAGAGACTAACACTGGCCGATTCACTCGGGGTTCAAGCGAGACTACTCTGCGTTGGTCTCGTCTACTATTAGAGGTAAGATGTGATGCATTGATATTAAATTTAGACTGTTTAATAACAATCGAAAATCTTGCTCGTAGCTGTTTTAAGTCTTCTAGTTTCATATGATACCAGAAACTTCACTCTGGCTTTAAAAATGAGCCTGCTGCAGCCTCTGAAAGTAAATGTTCAAAATTGTGATGTTTCCCAAATATCTAATTTTTCCGAAAATCGGCCCAATCCGGCAACTGCTCAGGGTTAATGTGTATGTAAAAACTGTTGTCTGTTAAAAAACAAAACACAAAAAAAACAATTATCTGACAGACCACCAGGCGGAGCCCTGTGGACCTAGAGGAAGTTACTCATCTACACCAAGAAAATTGATCACCAGGAAACAACAAGTGTTGTATTTCTCCCTGGGAGCGTCAGACTGACAACAGAGACCACCAGCGAGCCAAGGTAGACTAAGGCCCTGTTTACACGACGACGCTCCCTGCAGAAAACGGCAAACTTTTTTAGCGTTAGTGCCTTCCTTTTACACGGTGACTGCGTTATTGGGGGGTGAAAACGCAAAAAAATTAAAACAGGTCCAAGAGTGGAATTCTTGATAACGCTGCCCCTTACTATTGCCGTGTAAAGTGGAGAAACGCAATTCAGGTGATGACACAGCCCCCCTTCGCTATGGAAGACAATGGTAGGCAATAGGAGCATTGAACTAGCCCAATACTATACAGCCTTATAGCACAGGCACAATGAGTCGCATTGACATTCAACAAACGTGATAACAATTTGCTAAAAACATAAGTGCCCGCTACTAATGTCGCAAATAGCCTATTAATCACTGTCTCCCACATCGAATAATTGAAGACAACTATCTGCTATGCATTTCCTCAAGTGAAGTCCCAATTGTGCTCAGGTCTTTTTTATGTTGTTTTACTGGGTTTTTATTCGCTAATCCAATCTGGAGCAGTTTATTAGGTTACCATTTGTGACTTCTGTGTCACTCTATCGCACGGCTATTCAACTGGCGGCCCGCGTGCCGAATACGGCCCGCCAGTCAAGTCTATATATATATATACAGTATATATATATACACACAATATATATATATATATATATATATATATATATATATATATATATATATATATATATATATATATATATATATATATAAAAACAATATCACACGAGAGGGAGTGATGTTGTTGGCTAATATGATGATATTAGACAACAACAGCACGACCTCGAGTGTGATATTGCTTTTATACAACAGTTCTATTAAACAAAGCTGATAAAAAAATGACAAAAAGCTGAGAAAATATATGATTTCTCTATTTATTCCTCCGCCAACAAAAATCCCCTCAGCTTTCCGCTACCAGTTGCCGAAAATGTAGCCTAATTAACTGCAGGCTGCCTACTTTTTATCATACACATTGATTTGCACGTTTTCATTTATTGTACAGCCAGTGAAATAAGAGTCTGGTGATGGCATGTTAGTTATGTTAGGAAATAAATCCATCTTTGCGCTGTCGGTAGCTGTGCTTTGTGAATGACATTCAATGTAACTTGGCTGGTGTTTCTTTTGTTGATTAGAGCAGCTGTGAAGCGGAGTACTATACAATTATGGCACAGGCACAATGAGTCGCATTGACATTCAACAAACGTGATAACTGTTAACATATTGGCTAGTAGGTAGGCCAACATTATGTATATGTGCTCTTATACTGACGTCACTATTGGCATCAGCATGTTCACCTGTTGTCTATAAATGAGCATGCGCAAATAAAGTCTTTCTCTTTCCGGCTTCATGATGCCAAGAGCAGCACGTGTGTTTTTCCTCCGTGAAATGAGAGTCTATTGAGCCGGTATTCCTGCCCTCACAATGGGAACACCAACAGGTTATGGGCCCAGAAGGGAAGGTGGAAGCCGATGGTATAGGCTATGCTTCGATGGAGATGAGAAGAATTACGAATTATGGGAAATAAAGTTTTTAGGTCATCTGCGTTTGCTAGGTCTTAAAGAGACGATACTAAACGAGCTAGATGACGATGACGATGATGAGGACGCTGTTGCCTTAAAGGGATAGTTCGGTTTGTTTGAAGTGGGGTCCTATCAGCTAGTAAGATACACTAACTTAATTAGGTACAGTGGTCTTGAAGCGGGGCGCAGCGTCGAACGAGATCCGGCACCCAGAGCAGCAGCCTCACCAGCTTTTTCTCTGTAAGTCCTGGGGGTCAACAACTAAAACGTAATTTAGCACCTAAAACAACGCCCACCTAAACAAATCGATATCTTTGAACGTTTTCAGCGCTTTACTTTTCCGCAAAACAGCAGTTTCATTCGGCACTGCTTTTTCTCCCAACCGTACAACTACCGTATTCCTCCGCTAAAAGCCTGCACAGAGCCGCAGCACTGGATTACTCCGCAGTTATTTGGGGGTATTTTATTGGTGGGTCCGAAAAAAGAGGCTAACTTCCCCCAGACCCTAACCCAAAACCTAACCTCTCCCACCCCCACGCCTAAACCTAACCTCCCCCAGACCCTAACCCAAAACCTAACCTCTCCCACCCCCACGCCTAAACCTAACCTCCCCCAGACCCTAACCCAAAACCATGAGGTGTCGGACTCGTGAGGTATCGGACTCGTGAGGTATCGGACTAGGGGGCAGTCCCCATTTTATTTCTCTCGGTTTGTTAGTGAAGACACAACAAATAGAATACACGAACGAAAATATGAGTGATTTTGATAGCGAGGATGATATGCCATTCACCTTGGTGACAAGAGGATACAATTATGAACCAGAGAGAATACAGAAGAGGAACTTTTGCAGAGAGTGAACAGGCAGAGAGATGCGCCTGCTGCCTAAATGCCTGGGTGCCCTGCAGACCTTTTTCACCATTCCCAGGATAAATTGTGGAAAACGTCCCAGACCAGAGAGGCCAGGTGACTTGTTGTCTCTAAAGTAAGTCAGTGTTTTATCGCTCTTCTAAGCCTTCCTGTTTTGTAAACCACGGCTCTGTGCTCTGTGCTGGCTTTTAGCGGAGGAATACGGTAGTTGTACGGTTGGGAGAAAAAGCAGTGCCGAATGAAACTGCTGTTTGGCGGAAAAGTAAAGCGTTGAAAATTGTCAAAACAGAGCGTGCATGTACACAGCTATCGATTTGTTTAGGTGGGCATTGTTTTAGGTGGCTAAATTACGTTTTAGTTGTTGACCCCCATACTTACAGAGAAACGGCTGATTTGGGTGCTGCGCTGAGTGCGCGGTTTCGTTCCACAATGCGCCCAGCCTCCTGAACACTGTACCTAATTAAGTTAGTGTATCTTACTAGCTGATAGGACCCCACTTCAAACAAACCAAACTATCCCTTTAAGAGCCGCTGAAGATTTAAAGAAAAATGAAGATGCATATGCGGAATTGATACAGATTTTGGACGACAAAAGTCTCTCCTTAATTATGAGAGAAGCCGCCGACGATGGAAGGAAGGCGCTGGCGATATTGAGAGACCACTACGCAGGTAAAGGGAAGCCACGTGTGATTAGCCTCTACACAGAGCTAACATCTCTCCAGAAAGCTGCAAATGAGACCGTCACTGAATACATCATTCGTGCAGAAACGGCTATAACTGTCAAATAGACTTGTACTCCGACACAGCTTATTTGTAGAACGAGCGGGTTTATTTACGTCTGAACAACATGAGTACAGTATGACGACTGTTTGTGTTCTCTGCCAACCTTGCTGGCGCACTGCTATGACATCACAGCCTAGCTGCATATCCTATGTCTCTGATTGGTTAACAACTATGTCAATCAGAATACCAAATACCTTGACATCTCCCCTTCAAATTCTCATCCCTCCGGATCACAGGGTTTCAATAACTCTTTTGGTATAACTTGACATATATAACAGGAATGTCTTACTTTTACCTTCTAACATCCCGCATCATAAACAACATACATCCCATTCAATGACTTGAGCTGAATGTCCAATAACCAGTTGTTTAACTCTTTCCCCGAGATAACAATAACACTTCTGGTTTCTTTTAGCTTTTACTATTCCAAACAATATGAGTCACTGTTCCATTTACTTCCCCCTTTTTTTTTTTTTTTTCACAACATGACTCTTTTGTCAGATATTACATATCCATTCTTATTACCGGTTTACACACTCTACCAGACCTTGTTACCCTCTGACCCTCAGGTGTGTTTTGGTTGAGCCCCACACTTTCCCTCAGTCTCTGACCAGAGCCTTGTGTTTCTGTCCCCGTTGGCTCTGTGGTCTCTTTCACAGTCTCTGTGTTTGCTGTTGTTGCTACAGGAGGCACAATCTGTAGGTGTCTCCTGTTCCTTCTCACCTCTCCTCCCCTTGGTGAGTTCACTTGGTACGAGCGCTGAGTGCAACTCTCCCGGATCACAGACGCAGGCCCTTTCCACGCTTTGTCCTCATCCAACTTCAGCAGAATTTGGTCTCCTGGTCGTAGCAGTGGCAAGTCCCTTACTCCATGTCTCCTGTTGAAGTAGAACGCCTGCTGTTGTTTAGCCTCCGCATCTCTGCGTCTTATAAGAGCTCTATCCGGCCACTTAGGGACCAGATTCCTCTTGAGGGAAGGGAGTGTGGTTTTGATTTTTCGTCCCATGAGCAGCTCTGCTGGGCTTACACCAGTAGAGGTCGTTGGTGTTGCTCTGTAGCACATCAATGCTAATAGTGGATCTTCTTGTTTAAGGATGTGTTTTGCGATTTGAACAGCCCGCTCCGCGTGCTCGTTGCCTTGCGGGTTGTGGGGGCTGGATGTAATATGCACAATGTCATTCTGTCTGCAAAACTCCTTCCAGGTCTCACTCGTATACTGTGGTCCATTATCACTGACTATTTGGTCAGGGATGCCAAACCTTGCAAATGTTGCCTTCAGTAGCTTCACAACCTGACCTGTTGTGGTCGTTGGCATGTGCAAGATTTCCAGGTAACGGGAGTAATAGTCTGATATCACAATATACTGCTTGCCTTTATACTCACAGATGTCTGTGGCTACCTTCTGCCATGGTCGTTCAGGCAGAGGTGTGGGCTGTAGTGGCTCTTTGCGCTGTGTCCGTTTGTTTTCCTGGCAGAAGGGACATGTTTCCACGCAGCGTTTAATATCTGCTGATATGTTAGGCCACCACACCGTTTCCTTTGCCCGCTCTCTGCACTTTGACAGGCTTTGATGTCCATCGTGGATGCGCTCCACGATCTCCTGTCTCATTGACTGTGGAATCACAATGCGACAGCCTAGTGTGATGAGGCCCTCACATGTTGACAATGAGTCTTTCACTGTGTAGTAGTCTTTTGCACTGTATGGGACACTACTCACTCGATCTGGCCATCCATCTTTGACCAGTTTAAGTATGCTCTGCAGCTGCTCATCCCTCTGTGTAGCAGCCCGTATCCCGTCCAGTTTGTGCTGTGAGATTGGCCAACTGTGAAAGACAGCATCGACGTGACATGCAACTACAGTCTCTGTTGTGTTGTCTCTATCATCCACAGGGCTGCGTGACAAGGCGTCGGCTATGACTAGTGTTTTCCCTGGTGCGTATTCTGCCTTGGCATTAAATCGCATTAGCCGCATTAGGAGCCTTTGGCATCTCACTGGTACCATATCCAGGTCCTTACTGTTTATCAGCGGTACCAGAGGCTTATGATCTGTGATGAGACGGAATCTGTCCATGCCTACCAGGTATTTTTGGAACCGCTCACAGGCCCATACTCCTGCTAAACATTCCTTCTCTATTTGTGCGTACCTGGTTTCTGCATCTGTCAGCTTCCTTGAAGCATAGGTGACCGGTTTCCAGCTGTCACGTTTAACTGCAAAAGAACGGCCCCTATCCCGTAACTGCTCGCATCTGCAGAGACAGCTGTCTCTTTCTGTGGGTCATAGTGAGCCAGAACGGGTGAGGTGCTGAGGGCTTCTTTGAGTCTTTGAAATGCTTGTCGCTGTGCCTGATCCCATGTCCAGGCTGTTTCTCCCTTCAGCAGGTCATACAGGGGACTTGCTGTTGTTGCCAAGTCCGGTATGAATTTACTCATGTAAACAATCATGCCTAGTGCACGTTTCAGCTCGCGCACATCTGTGGGCTCCTGTAGCTCGCTGACGGCGTTCACTTTACCAGGGTCCACTTTTATTCCACTGGCGTCCACTATGTGGCCCAGGAACCGTAGCTCTGATTGTCTGTACACACATTTCTCCTTATTGAGTTTGAGGCCAGCCTGCTCCATTCTCTGCAGCGTACTCTGCAGGTTTGTGTCGTGTTCGGCCATGTCCTTCCCATGAACGATCACGTCATCCATATACACGGCCACTCCTTCTAATCCCTCCAGCAGCTCGTTCATTTTGCGCTGTAATATCTCTGGAGCGATATTTATCCCGAAGGGTAGGCGCTTGAAGCAAAACCTCCCAACAGGAGTAATGAAAGTGGTTAGGAGGCAGCTGTCCTCATGTAACGGTATCTGCCAAAAGCCTGAAGCAGCATCAAGACATGTGAAGACAGTGGACCCTGACAGCTTAGCCAGTGTCTCCTCTGTCGTTGGCATTTGATATGTCTCTCTTTTGATGTTTTCATTTAGCCTTTGCAGTCCTACGCAGATTCTGACTGCGCCCGTTGGTTTCATGACTGGCACCATAGGTGCACACCAGTCTGTTGGCTGTGTGACTCTCTCTATAATGCCCTCCTCCTCCATACGCTTCAACTCTGTCTTTACCTTAGGCATAAGTGGTAGAGGGACTCTTCTGGCTGCGTAGACAGCATATGGTTCAGCTTTCTCTTTTAGCTGGATCCTGACTGGGTCTGTTTTAAGTGCCCCCTTCTGTCTGGGTGCTGCACTTGCCTGGTCTACTCTTTTTACCAGACCCATCTCCACTGCTGTCTCCCTGCCTAACAGGTTGTTTACCGTAGGCCCTCTTGCTACCACTATGTTAAATATAAACTTTCTCTGTTTATGTAGTGAGCTAGCAGTGAACTGTCCCACTATTTTTAGTGCACCTCCTGGGCTGTCTATGGGTCCACCGTACGTCACTAGCTCTCTCTTTGGACTAAGTGCTTCAAATGTTTCCTGGTTCATTAACGTAACATCTGCTCCAGTATCAATCCTGAATCTAACTGGAGTGTTTCCTATGTTTATCAGTTCTGTCCAACGTTCAGCGCTGCTCTGACCGGCTTTACCTAGATAAAAGCTGTCATCTGTGTCTGAACTAGCATAAGTGACCTCTCTCACTGCTTTAGAAAAACATTTCCTCTCCCAATGACCCTTTTTCCCACACTTCCTGCACTCCGAATCCTGTGCTGGACATTTGGCTGGGAATTTGTGTCTCTCTTTACCGCATTTTCGGCACGAATCCTCTGAGTGGTCTTGTTCCCATCCGCCACTCCTCCCTTTAGTTGGTTGTCTCCCACCTCTCTTCGATGGTCGCCTGTACGTCAGCTCCTGCACCTGGGCTGCTGCCTGTTGCTCCTGCTGGCTGATCTGCTGTGCGACGTCCTCCGCTTGCCTCACCATTTGTACTGCAGTCTCCAAGGTGAGGTCGGACATGAGCTGTAGTCTTCTCGAGAGCTCTTTGTCTCTAATTCCGACCACCAGTCTGTCTCTGATGTGCTCATTTTTTTTCTCCCCAAAGTCACAGTTCTCGCTCAGTTCATATAGTGCTCTAATAAATGACTCCGCTATTTCCCCCGGCTTCTGCACACGTTGGTAGAAACACGCTCTCTCGTGTATCGTGTTTCTCTTCGGTATGAAGTAGCTGTCAAATTTCCTTAGCACAGTTTCATAATCCCCTTCTTCCTCCTCCTCAAAGGCGAATGACTTGAAGATATTTTCAGCTTCATTGCCCATGGCGTAGATAAGGGTGCTCACTTGGACTTCGCCTTCCTCTTTATTTAGCTTAGCAGCCGACCGGTACCTCGTGAATCTCTGACGCCAGGTCTGCCAGTCGCTGGGCTTCTCAAAGTTGAAGTTTTCCGGCGGGTTAAACTTCGCCATAGCGCCGGTTCGTGTGTCTCTCTTAGACGACTTCTGACACCATGTCAAATAGACTTGTACTCCGACACAGCTTATTTGTAGAATGAGCGGGTTTATTTACGTCTGAACAACATGAGTACAGTATGACGACTGTTTGTGTTCTCTGCCAACCTTGCTGGCGCACTGCTATGACATCACAGCCTAGCTGCATATCCTATGTCTCTGATTGGTTAACAACTATGTCAATCAGAATACCAAATACCTTGACAATAACTGCGCTGACAAATGCAGACGAGGCTCTTAGCAACGGACTGTTAATTGCCATGATTCTGAAAGGCTTGCCCGAATCATATAAGCCGTTTTCCATCCACATAACGCAGGGTGATGAGACAATAACTTTTGCTGAGTTCAAGACCAAGCTGAGAAGTTATGAAAGCACGGAAAAGTTTAATGGCAACCCGAATGATGACAACGTGATGAAGACAAGCAGCTCAACAGTGAGAATGAGGGGAAGAGAGAGAGAAAAGACATCGGAGATAACCTGCTTCAACTGCGGCCAAAAGGGACACAAAGCCCGTGAATGCAACGTTACTGGTCGCGAACGTCAAACACAGAGAAGTGGTGCAGTTTTTGTCAGAGCTCCACTCACAAAGATGCAACATGCAGGCGGAGAAGACGAGACAACGTGAAACAAGCAGTGGATGCAGAGGATCACACTTTTGCTTTCAAAATTGATGACTGTCAGGTCAGTGATTAACACAGAAAGGTCTGATGGTGGATACAGGCGCAACGTCACACATGATAACCGACATCGGGAGGTTTAAGAAGTTTGATGACGACTTCCAGCCAGAGACACACCTCTTGGAATTGGCTGACGGGACGAAAACAAGCGGTGTCGTGCTGAAGAGAGGTGAAGCGGAGGTTTGCTTGCTGGACAGCGAGGGGCGCAGAGTGAAGACAACACTGAAGGATGCGCTGTATATTCCTTCATATCCACAGGACATTTTCTCGGTTAAAGCAGCGACGGCCAACGGAGCTGAAGTCAACTTTAGGGACGGACACAACCACCTCACCCACAAGGATGGTACCAGGTTTGATATCAAAGAGTACAACAGACTCTACTATTAGAACACTGTAGATGAAGAACAAGTTGATGATGGGTGTCATGGATGTTATGATATACAAACCTGGCACGAAATACTAGGTCACTGTAATTATGAGGACGTGTCAAAGTTGGAAAATGTAGTAGAAGGAATGAAAATCAAAGGAAAGATTGATAAGTCTAAACTAAACTGTGAAGTGTGTACACAAGGTAAATTTGCTCAGAGTAGGAACAGAGAACCTGATGCGGGGTCATCCCTATGTTCCCCGGGTCCTATGTTCCCCGGGTCCTATGTTCCCCGTTTTTAACACTCTCCGTAACATTTGGGGTGTCTATCCGCTATGCCGACCACCCGCAATGCCGACCTTAGGTTTAGGCGTGAGGGGTGGGAGAGGTTAGGTTTTGGGTTAGGGTCTGGGGGAGGTTAGGAAGGGTTTTATGTTCCCCGGTCCCACAAAAACGGGGAATATAGGACCCGGGGAACATAGGTACGCTCCCCCTGATGCCAGGGCAAAAGCAGCACTTGACCTAGTTCACACTGACTTGTGCGGCCCCATAGAGCAAGAGGCAAAAGATGGGTTCAGGTATACTCTGGCATTTACTGATGATTACTCAGGTGTAATATATGTGTATTTTCTGAAAACAAAGAGTGATACTGCCAAAGCTACTGAAAAGTTCATAGCTGACACTGCCCCCTATGGGAAAATCAAGTGTATAAGATCTGATAATGGCACTGAATTTACAGGACAGGATTTTCAGTCTTTACTCAGTAAAAATGCCATAAGACATGAGACCTCAGCACCTTACTCGCCCCATCAAAATGGGACTGCTGAGAGAAATTGGAGAACGTTGTTTGAAATGGCAAGATGCATGTTAATTGAGAGCAACTTACCTTGGGTTGTGGACATATGCTGTGATGACTGCTGCAGTAAACCGCAACAGGTGCTATAATAGGCGTGTGAAGCAGACTGCATACTACATGCTGACGGGGAAAAAGCCTGATGTGTCAAAGATGAGAGTGTTTGGATCAGTGTGTTATGCATACAAACAAGACAAGAAAAAATTAGACTCACGGTGTGAAAAGGGGATTTTTGTAGGCTATGATAAGAATAGCCCATCATACCTAGTCTACTACCCAGACACTGGGAAGCAGGGCCGCTGGAAGTCATTTTAAGCAGGGGGTGCTGGGAGGAAGTGACTCTCTTTTTGCCATATTTAGAGGAATATCTCATTATAAATTAACATTAGGATACTGTTGTGATGTAATTATTCTGTATTTTCTCCTTTTCTCACTCATTCAGAGCAAAGAGGGAGATATATAGCATGATGATAATGCTCTATATCTCCCTATTTGCTCTGAATACACCAGTTAACATGACACAGACTTAACATGATAGAAATATTATCAGCAAACTTAATGACTAGACTAATTATTCTGATCTGAATGGCATATATCAATAAACATTGACTCCTCTCTTTGCTGTATAGTGGGAGGTGCATTTTTGAGTAGGCTATTAAAATAGCATGTCAAGTTCACATTTCTTTATTGCCAGATTAAACAATTCGTATTGGTTGTTGGTTGGTTCAACACAACATGTGCGTGCATGCGCGCTTCTTCTTCTTCTCTAGCCTACAAGCATGTAACTTCCTTGATTGTTATTGTTGATAATTCTATTTAAATAGGCTACATTTTCATTTCCCGAAACATTCTTAAACAAGAAATGAACATAGTGCACTGCAAAATATTTTTAATTACATTTGTAAAAAAAAAAAAAAAAATTGGGGGGGAAAAAATTCTAGGGGGTGCTGCAGCACCTGCAGCACCCCTACTTCCCGCGGCGCTGCTGGGAAGGTGCTTAAACACAGGCTAGTTAAGTTTGTTACAAAAAGTGGGGTTGAACGCCAAACTCAGACAACCCCAGAAATGATCGATGATGACCTACATGGGATGGAATATGTAACCCCCATGCCAAAAGCCAAGATGCCTGAACAGAGTCCAGAAGAGAGCCAGGAGCCTCAAATTGAAAAATTAGAGGACAATGAAAACACTCAGACAGAACAGAGAGGAGATAGCCATGGGGCACGTTACCCTAAAAGAAATAGGAATAATCCTCAGTATTTGAAAGACTATGAATGTAAAGTCGAGTGTAATGAAGAGGTATTAACCAATATTGACTACTGCTACAGAGTGGCTTGTAATGTACCAAAAACCTTCAAAGAAGCCATGAGCTCAACAAAATCTGAAATGTGGGCTAGTGCTATGGAGGAGGAAATGGATTCTCTTATGGAAAATAATACTTTCACACTGACCACACTGCCACAAGGTAAAAATGCAGTGGGGGGACGTTGGGTTTATGCAATCAAAGACAATGCAGACCAATCTGAAACCTACAAGGCCAGATATGTTGCAAAAGGATATAGCCAAGTAGCTGGAATTGACTATAAGGAGACTTTCTCTCCAACTGCAAATATGACCTCAGTACGTACCTTAATGCAAATAGCTGTTCAGGATAACTTAGTCATCCACCAAATGGATGTTAAAACAGCTTACCTCCATGCTCCGATTGATTGTGAGATGTACATGGAGCAGCCCGAAGGATTTGAGGTCAAGTCAGACACAGACAAACAGTTAGGCCCCTATCGTTGCATCGGCCTAGTTTCTACGCCGAGCGCCTGGCACAGTGGGCGTGGACCAGCGCACTTGATATCTTGGTCTTGGGGCTACACGCAGCCTAAACCATTACAACCACGCCTTTTAAGCGTAAAATTATGCACCGTCATGCTCATTGGATAAGTGCAATAAACGAATCGCACGCTTGCCTTTTAAGCTCCAATTCCAGTGGTCCAGCAAAACCAGACAGAAGCCAAGCGCTCTGCCCCCCCCCTCCCTTCATCCAGTCTGTCTGTCTCCATATAGGCTATTATTCCATATTATTATGCTTCTCAAACCAATCTAACTGCAGTTTAAATACTGCAAGCATGTAAATATGCTACACTATAGCAAGATCAAAGTGAAAAGAATGTTCTAAAGGCATCAGCTAGAAAAATATAGCCTATCCCTATATGATGAGATTAATTTTATATTGGTGAAAGCTTGTCCAGAAAGATATCGTTTTCTCTCCCCTGCTGCAGGTAGAATGATGCACATAAATATACCCTACATTATGTAAAGTCATTGCATAAATGTGTTTTTATTGTAAAACTAAATGTGAAGTAGGGCCAAGTTATTGGAGCGGACATCACAGTATAGCACATGACAGTAGAAGCGCGTTCCGCAGCGCGTTCCGCTGTCACTTATCTAAATCACGTTAAATCCACAAGAGATATATATAGGCCCAGGAGGACATATATGTTTCACATAGGGTGGTGTATTCATTTCGATGTTTCATTTGGTCCAATATTGAAATGTGTACAATTGCAGGTTGTGTTACCATTACACATTAATTTAGATCGACCTTTTATATCTATTTCGCCTCATTTGGTTGCTATTTAGTAGCGAAATGGAGAAGCACAATGCAGGCTGGGACATGCCAGGCAACTTACAACTTATTTTTCCTATATGGGAAGTGTGTTGTGCCTGTCTAAGCGAGGGAGTCAGAGAGAGAGAGAGAAGGGTGACAGAGAAGAGGCAGAAGAGCACTGGCGCACTGAATAGGCCTGGTTTCAGAGAGAGACAGAGAAGGGTGACAGGGGAGAGGCAGAAGAGCGCTCCTTGCAACTGGCGCACTGAATAGGCCTGGTTTTCAAAAGCGCAAAGCGCTAAATTTATGCCAGGTGGGAAGATATCAGTACGCCGAGATTTACGGCCGACACGCCCATTCTGGCCCATTCTGGGACTGCGCCACGCCCATTCGGCCTAAAGCGCATTTGGCAGCGTAAAGCCATATTGATATCTTCCCGAAGCAGGCGCAAGGCACGTTTTTTTGCGTTTAAGGCCCGTTTTAGCGCCGAAGGCCTGTGGGAGAATAGGGCCCATAGACATGAAAGGGGGCTTGAGCCCCTTCCTTTTTTTCAGTCTGTAAAAAGTGCCTTTTTTTTTCTTTTCTTTTTTATTATAATACATTTTTCATTTTCATTCCAACAACACATGAACAAAACAAACAGCTCAGACACATGAAAAAATAAAATAAAAAGTGCCCTTTCCTGACCATGAATGCATTTCTAATGATGCTTTGTATGGAAATTGCCCTTTCCATGCCATCACTGAAGGCAGCATTCAAAGAGAAATGCCTTTTCCGAGCTCTCTTGGCCTTGAATGCACCATTTGTAATAGGCCTCTGCATGGAGCAGTGTTTTTCTAAACCGCCCCTGAAGGCACCAACCCAAAAACGCACGTGGCCCGTCCCCACCCACTCCAGCAGTGCGCACTCCACTCAGCCAGAGCAACCATGCAGACGGACAGCAGCAGCACAGGCGCACACAGTCTGACAGATATATCAGTCAGTCAGTCCTCTAAATCTGGTTAAAATCGGAATATTTAAAATGAGTTATACCCCTAAATTGGCCTTCAAATTGCCTCAAATTTCCGCCGCCACCCTCCAGACGGCGGCTGTAGTGCCCTTTTATGAATTTGAGCCCCTGCCCCTCTAATGTTCTCTGCACGTGCCTGGCTCTTATGACGTCACTATTGGCATCAGCATGTTGACCTGTTGTCTATAAATGAGCATGCACAAATAAAGTCTTTCTCTTTCCGGCTTCATGATGCCAAGAGCAGCATGTGTGTTTTTCCTCCGTGAAATGAGAGTCTATTGAGCCGGTATTCCTGCCCTCACAATGGGAACACCAACAATAACGATTTGCTAAAAACACATAATCTGCGTTAAGTGCCCGCTACTAATGTCGCACATAGCCTATTAATCACTGTGTCCCACATCTGCGATGCATTTCCTCAAGTGAAGTCCCAATTGTGCTCAGGTCTTTTTTTATGTTGCTTTACTGGGGTTTTATTCAGTAATCCAATCTGGAGCAGTTTATTAGGGTACCATTGTGACTTCTGTGTCACTCTATCGCGTGGAAAATTCATTAAAACTTTAATCACAAAGCTAAATCAAGCCCGTTAGAAACAGACAGAATAGGGGAAGCTAGGCGTTTTTACCTTAAAAATAAAAGCCGCATTTTATAACTGGGTAAATAAAAATCAGAGTCGTCGACTCACTACGCGTTCAAATTTACTTTAGTTGTCTGTGTTCTATATGTCTTCTGTGTATTTCGGATCACACACAAAAAACGTTGCAACATGCATCAATAAGACTATTCGTTTATTTAATTACCATTATTGTGAAGGTTTTAACCAGAAGTTTCAATGTTATTCTGGCTCACTTGACGCTTTTGCGGCTTCAGTCGGCCTCAGTCTGCACGGAAATCTTTATCACAACAGCTGTATTAATTAATACACAGGACACGATGTTACTATCCCTTGTGCCAAAATCCGAGGAAAAACACATTTAGAAGCCCAATCCAGAATAAAACAAGCTAACAGGCTAACAAACTAATAAACAAGACACAAATCACCAGTTACCTACCCTAGCCAACAGCAGTATAAAGTAGGGGTGTCACAATACACTCAGTTCACGATACGATACGTATCACGATACTGGGTTCACGATAACGATACGATACGATACGATACGATTTTAACAATATTTTTTTAAACTTGAATAATGACAATATATGACTGGAAAAGTAGTATTTTATTTGAAATGCACAAATACAATGCATGCTGTTGTGGGAAATTGTTATTACAATAACAACTAGAAAAAACATGAGATTGGAGATAAGGCTTATCTTTAAATAGAATGAGTTACACCGTCACTTAGATTTACTTTGAACTAAAAGGTTTCTCAGCAGTATAAATTCTCATTATGCATCTTCAGTTTTTCTTCAAACTCAAACAACAAGACTTTTCTTAATCTATTTTTTATGCATCTTCAGTTTTTCCTGTCAAGTAAACAGTTTTGCCAGAAACTCAATTGAATGGTTTCTCTCCTGTATAACTTATCATGTGTCTCTTCAGAGACTTGTTCAACTGAACGACTTTCCACACATTGAACTTCAACAAACAAAGACGTTTCTTAGTATATTTTTTGGATTTTTTTTTTTTTTTTTTTTTTTGCGATATGAGATTTCATCTCAACGATACATATCGTGACGTTTTACTATCGCGAAATTTCGTGGGACGATATATTGTGACACCCCTAGTATAAAGCATGTCATTGGGGTTTTAGTTAGGCCCACGACACCTCAAGAAGGCTTAACGGTGTAATCCAGCATCCTGGAAACACCCCCCTCCATGCTACCACCGCAAAACTGCATATTACCTCACCATCTAAGCCTAGCTTTCCAGGTCGGTTCGGTATGACATTCTTAACTACACCACCACTGTCAATGATTCAGCCCTGTTGATGCGGACCGTCAATCATGACCAACAACAAACAATCAATCTTACCTTAGCGAGCTCCCCAGCTAGCATGTTTCCTCCTTAGCCACAGCCATTCACTTGCTCGTTCTGCTGCCTGAGACATGTTGCTAACCGCAAGCTTCAGGCTCCGTCCCCGAATGCCCAACTCAGTTAGTAGGGCAATAACAGACTTTGCCACAAAACCACGGCAGCCCACCTCTACAGGCCGCAGCCCTCCAACCTCGCTGCTCTGCTGCCATTTCAGCATACCTAGCTTTCTTGCGCTAATAAGCCTCCTCAACTCGATCTTCCCAGGGGACTGTGAGTTCGATAAAATAAACTATCTTCTCTACCTCAGACCACAGTAACGAGTCCGGACGTAGCCGGGTGCTAACTATATATGCTGGGATGACTAGTTGTTCATTCAAGTCAACCCTCATTTCCCAGGCTCCACCTACACTTAGCTGCCCTAACTTGTGCCTGACCTTAATTGGTCTAATCTTTTCTCCCTCACCTACAAATTTGATCTGTCTAGTCTCTTTGCTAGCATCTAGAGAATTTACTTCTAGCCGCTTTTCCTCAACTGCAGCTGCCAAACATTTCAACACCTGGTTGTGATGCCAGGTGTATCGCCCCTGGGAGAGACTGACCTTACACCCTGACAGTATATGCCTCAGTGTACATACACTAGAACACAACGGGCAGGCACCATCCTCGCCCAACCACTGATTTAACACATTCACTGCCAGCCATTTTTTTTTTACTGTAGGTAGCTTCTGCCAGAGGGTTTTTTTGAGGATTCTGGCTCATCTTTCAAGACCCGAGGATTCTTTTCTGCTAAGATTTTGTGAACACAAAATATCTCAAAAGAACTAATAGAATGTGTGCTTTCTCTGTCTAAAAGAGTTAGTTTGTAGAGTTAGTAGTTATGTAGGCATTAGCACTTGAATACAGCATGGTTTCAGCGTCTGAAAATTTAAGCTGAGATAAATAGCTTTTTGTGAAATTCGATATAACAGTCACTTTAACCATTCATTTTTGGCATCAGTAAGACGTCAGACATCTAAACAATAGTTTTGAACAGTAATTTCCTCCATAACAGCAGGAAACCCCCCTCTACTTCAAACTCCTCCCTCCGTGTGTGTTCTTCTTGGCTGCAGCGGGCGTGTCACAAGCTCGTTTCTGCTGCTGCTGCTGCTGCTGCTCCTGTCTGCTGGCGGCCGCTGGGCGAGGATGGGCTCGCTCGTTTCTTGGGGTTTCGGTTGAGAAACCCCAAGAAACGGGGTTTCTTTTGCGATTCTGGTCTTATTTATGCTGCGTGTTTCAAAGTGTGTTGCACCCATAATCTATTATGCAAATTTGCAATCCCCCACCGCCAGCAATCAGCGCGAAAGCGAAAGCGTTTTCGCCAATCCATTTTACAGTATGAGAATGGTTTCATCGCGCGTTCCCCTGCAGTTTTGGCTCAGCTTTTTCTAGTCTGGAGAGCACTGTCGCCACTTAGTGGGTCGGTGGAATGGGTTGTACACGTTCGGTGGCTTCAATATTTATATAAGAGATGTAAAAGGGTTAGATCAACGTCCCACCGTCAAAAAAAAACTTTTTTTTTTTTTGACGTATCAACACGTCATTGGCAGTCAACCGTTGGATTTTTTTTTACGTATCAACACGTCATTGGCAGTGAACGTGTTAAGTTCTGGGGAGATGGCAGCACATCATAAGTAGCCCCTATAATAAATCTAATTCTGCTGGCCTCCATGCTCCACAACTCTCTCCACTTCAACTTTCTCTTCTCGACACTCTCCCAGTTCACGCACTGTCCTTGCTTTGCCTGCGACACTGCCTTAGTACATCTTACTGCCTCCTCTTGCCTATGTACTTCTTCAACTACCATCTTCCACTTTTCTATTACTGATTCCTTGTTCCACACAGGTTTCCCTATGCACAACCCTAAGCCTCCACGCCCGTGCTGCACCTGGTCTATGATATCCCTGTGTCTAAGAGCTAACTGTGCTTGCTGTACTGCCTCCTTTGGGTTCCACTTCCTCCCTGTTTTAACTGTGGGCGCTACACTCCTAACCACTGGATCCTTTGACTGAGTCAGATTCATTTCCAGTCTAACCTTAGCACACTTGAACTCCTCTGTCAGGCTAGATAATGGCAATTCCAATATGCCTTTCCCATATAAGGCTGCACTGCTTAGGCAGCGTGGGACTCCGAGCCATTTTCTAATGAATGAGTTAATCATCCTTTCTAGCTTTTCTACCTTTGAAAGGGGAACCTCATACACTGTCAGTGGCCACATCAACCGAGGCAACAATCCAAACTGCAAACACCACAACTTTAACTTTCCTGGGAGCCCTGACTTGTCTATACTTGAATACCTTGAATCATTTCCTGCCTCACCTCCTCAAACTGTCCCTTATCACTGAGATTTGCATCATACCATCTTCCCAAACTCTTGACTCGTTTCTCTAACACTGTAGGCACCACCTCATCATTTATAACAAACTTCTTACCTACTACCCTCCCTTTAATGATTGAAATACTCCTGGACTTAATTGGCTTCACTTTCACTCTAGCCCACTGCAGATTACTATTTAACTTATCCAACAGTCTGCTAGTACAGGGATACTCAACTTGCTCTGCCCGGGGGCCACTTTCGTGAAATGATAGAAGGCCAGGGGCCAGTTAATAACCAATCAATATACATTTTTCTGTAGCGGATTGTAGGTTTTTGGGGTGTCAGCCGGAGTTTAGTCTGACAATGTTGTGCACACCGGATAGTTAGTTAGGTTAAGTACATACATAAGTGCCTGGGTAGCGAGCAGACGGCGGTATTTGACAATTTAGCAGCTAAATAATAGATTATTGAAAGATATTCCATATTCCAGACTGAAATGCTATAATGCTATAACAGAAGTGGAGTATTGGCCAGAATGACATGAACATTTGGACACTTAGGCCATGTTCACATTACAGGCAAATCTGATTTACTGATAAAGTCATTAATCATCATTATCTTGATTGGTTTCCCAAATCTGATTTGGGGGGTGTCCGCACTGCCACAAATCTGATTCTCAAGTCGGATCTGTGTGGCCAGACCTAAACAGCCTATCTGCATGGGTTGCTATGGTAATGACGTGGGCGTCAGTAAATACGTACGTGGGTGACGTGGTTTTCCTGCGCAGAGGCATTTGATAACGAGTTGCGAGTGACGTTCAAATCAGATTTGGTGGATCTGCGCGTCCGCACTCAAGTCACATCAGTCGAAAGCAGATTGGAAACTACCTCCATGTGTGGTTTGGGACAAGTGACACAAATCAGACTTGGAGCGTCCAGACTCATAACACCAATCTGGATAAAGTAATTAATAGGTCACTAAAGTTCACAAATCAGATTTGGCCTCCTAGTCTGAACATGGCCTTATTCAGCGGGTATCTTGCATGTTGCGTTCAGGTGCACTGTAAAAAAAAAAAAAAAAAAAAATTCCATCGCGGGCCACACAGGGGGCGCGCGGGCCGCCAGTTGAGTATCACTGTGCTAGTACATGGAGCAGTTGACGTCATAGTCGTCATATCATCCATGTATGCCCTAATTGGAGGGAGCCGCAGCCCTCCCTGCAGCCTTTCTCCACCCACTACCCATTTTGAAGCCCTAATAATGATCTCCGTTGCCATGGTAAAAGCTAATGGGGAAATTGTACACCCTGCCATAATGCCTATCTCCAGCTGCTGCCAAGCTGTAGTGTACTCTGCTGTGGTAAAGCAGAGTTGAATATCTAAGAAGTAGGCTTTAACTAAGCTCTTTATACTACCTGGCACTCTAAAGAAATCAAAAGCCTCCCATAACAGACTATGCGGCACTGACCCGAAAGCATTAGCCAGGTCCAAGAATACTACATGCAGGTCTCTCTTCTCACGCCTATCTGACTTGATTTGGTGGCAGATCATGCTGGTGTACTCTAAGCACCTGGAGAAGCCGGGAATTCCAGCCTTTTGCACCGAAGTATCTATTAGCCTATTCTTTTCTAGGTAACTAGACAGCCTCTGCCACAACACTAAAGAAAACCTTCCCTTCAACATTAAGTAGACTGATAGGTCTAAACTGACTTATCTCTAATGAGTCCCTTTCTTTAGGAATGAAGATTCCCCGTGCTCTGCGCCACGCCTTAGGAATAGGGATGGGTACCGTTCACATTTGAACCGATACCGGTACGATACCGGTACCTAAGGTTAGGGCACCATCCCATAAGCGCTGGGTAGAAGAAGTAATGTCCCATCTCAAACTAGAACAGCTTAAACACACTGCCCGAGGCTCCACCCAGAAATACCTTAAGATCTGGCAACCGTTTCTGTCCTACTTCGAGACGGAGTTCCCACAGGTTATAGAAGAGTAGCTGCTCCCCCCCCCCCCCCCCATCCTATCCTACATTTTGTTTTGTTTTGTTTTGTTTATTCGTCAATTGTACCTTGTGTATGTATTTGTGTTCTTGTCCTGACTGGTTTAATTTAATTTAATTTAATTTAATTTAATTGTATTGATTTTGATTTATTGAGTAGTGTTGGTATTGTTGTGGGTTTGTTTTGTTTTGTCCTGTTCTGTCTGTGTTAATTTGGAGAACGGAGTGCTTTGAAAAACCAATAAAAACATTTGAATAATAACGATACCGGTACCTGGAATTCGGTACGGTACCCAAAACGGTACCATTTTCGGTACTTTACACGCTCTAATAACAAAAAAAATTGCAGTTGTAAAAAAAAAAATCCAAACTTCTCAGAGAGAGCCGTCGGTATTCACTAAAGCCTTCATATCTCAGGCTCTGTAGCACATAGAAACATAAAATAAAAAGCATTTGAGAGCTTAACCCTTTGGCTTTTCGTATTATATTTGCCAGAAGGAGCTGATGCACACCTTCAATCTCTTAAAGGCAGGTGCGTCGGAGATGCAGTACATATGAGAGAAATAAAGAGGAGTCCCGCACACTGTCAATTACTTGCAAAAAAAAAACTTTAAACTTTAATTAACGACGTTTCGGTCTATCGACCTTCATCAGGTTAAAATTTCATTTTAATTGACAGTGTGCGGGACTCCTCTTTATTTCTTTCGTATTATATTTGCCCTAATGTTCATTAAAAAAATGTTTTATCTTTAACCCCAAAAAATAAAAAATAAAAATATTCTAATGCATTTTAAGAAATGTTAATAAAGATTATGGCAAATGTAACCCTTCCAAATAAAAAGCCACGGGTTTAAGCTCTCAAATGCTTTTTACTTCATGTTGATAGCTACTATACAGGCTGAGGAAATACGTTCTGTTGAACCCTTGACAATTACTGCAGCAAGAGTAACGTTAGCATTTAACGTTTAACGTAGTAACGTTTTCGTTGTGGAGACAGTGAAAAGCCCCGTTATCTAACAACCACAACGGCAGTGAAACAACTTATCCAGCTAACGCTAGCTAATTAAATAACGTTATCTGATCGGAGAGAGTGAGGAGGAACGACGGAGAAAGTTGGAATCGACGGCTGAGGGCTCGAGCGACCTAGCAGTAGCAGGCTAGCTGCGTGTGCTAGCTGCTAGGAGCACCACGTGCGATGGTGCGCGGCGGAGAATGGCAGTCGGTGAACGGGAGGAAAGAGGATCTGACGACTAGGGATGGGTACCGTTCACATTTGAACCGATACCGGTACGATACCGGTACCTGGAATTCGGTACGGTACCCAAAACGGTACCATTTTCGGTACTTTACACGCTCTAATAACAAAAAAAATTACAGTTGTAAAAAAAAAAAATCCAAACTTCTCAGAGAGAGCCGTCTGTATTCACTAAAGCCTTCATATCTCAGGCTCTGTAGCACATAGAAACATAAAATAAAAACCATTTGAGAGCTTAACCCTTTGGCTTTTCGTATTATATTTGCCCTAATGTTCATTAAAAAAATGTTTTATCTTTAACCCCAAAAAATAAAAATATTCTAATGCATTTTAAGAAATGTTAATAAAGATTATGGCAAATGTAACCCTTCCAAATAAAAAGCCACGGGTTTAAGCTCTCAAATGCTTTTTATTTCATGTTGATAGCTACTATACAGGCTGAGGAAATACGTTCTGATGAACCCTTGACAATTACTGCAGCAAGAGTAACGTTAGCGTTTAACGTTTAACGTAGTAACGTTTGCAGTCGTTGTGGAGACAGTGAAAAGCCCCGTTATCTAACAACCACAACGGCAGTGAAACAACTTATCCAGCTAACGCTAGCTAATTAAATAACGTTATCTGATGTTGTAGAAGTCGATGCCTCTCTCAACGTTACAGCTGAGGAGGTGCTGCTAACGTTAGCATGCGGTGCGGTAGGCTATCTGCTTCATTCACCCTCAGCCTATCTGACGTTACAGTCTCTTCAGCATTTAGCTAAATATATTTAAGCAATATATCACGAGAGCAAGTGTGTTGTGGTGAATATATCCCGCTGATAATATGCTGATGATATTCAGCGGAATATATCCCGCTGAATTATCAGCGGGATATATTCCACAACACCACGCAGCTCGAGTGCTGTATTGCTTTTATAAAACGGTTTCCAAGTATAATAATATAATAATAATAATACTATAAGTCCGACTGGCATTTTATTCTGATAGAGTCAGTTGAAACACTACTGTAAGGCGGGACCTCTAGCAAGAAGATAGACGTGCGGGTGATTTGATTGGATCGTTCTGGAGACTGAAGTCGACATTGGCCAATCCTGGCGCTTGCTGAGAGGTTTTGCATAGCCCCACACCAGAGCCGTATGCCGACACCAAGTAACGTTACGTCTTATTTAGAAATGCGGGGTTAAGAGTGAGGGCGCGCGAGAGAGGGGTTAAGACATTAGCCCGCGTCTATTCTTGTACAAAACATCATTTTCTGCGAAGTATTAGTAAAGTTATAAGCGAAGATCGATTCACAAGGATCTGAAAGTTGTCTCCGCCATTTTGTTTTTGAGGTAACCAAAGCCTAAGAGAGTTGCGCCATCATGCGTCTGGCTGCAAGCGAGTAGCTTTTTGTTTTGACACTACTGTAAGGCGGGACCTCTAGCAAGAAGATAGACGTGCGGGTGATTTGATTGGATCGTTCTGGAGACTGAAGTTGACATTGGCCAATCCTGGCGCTTGCTGAGAAGCTGAGAGCTTTCTGGAAAGCCCAACATGGAGCTCGAGCCTTTTAGTAAGAGAGTTGCCATGGCAACCAATAACCCATGGCCATGGGTTATTGAACTCGGTTACTGGAATTATACAATGGCTGTGAACCAATCAGATTGCTTGATTTGAGAGAGCCGTTTTATAACTTGTGTTTGACCATGCTTCCTCAAGTTTGAGGTGTTTCCCTGGCCAGCTTTGCAATTCACATCACAAATGTTGCAAGCCAGTTTTGTCTGAGTCTATCTTGGTAAAGTGTAGCCACATTTTCGGGTGGTCCTGTTTGTTGATGTTGGTGTGTGACGTACTGACGTAACGTGCTCTCGCGTGTTGCCTTAAGGTTCCGTCGGAATTTCTATTTTACCCACTCTCTTTCTATTACTCAGAATCGTTCAAGTACCGAAATTAGGTACCGTTCGTTTTTATGTGAACTGGTACGGGGCAGTACCGACGTATTTCGGTCGGTGCCTGTAAAAGTACCGAGTTCGGTACCCATCCCTACTTAGGAATAACCTACTTCTTCCAGACTACCTTCATCAGCTTCCATAGAAACTGCAACACATCTGGAGCACTCTTATACAACGGCGCTCTTTTAGTGCGTTCATGTAGAACACTGACCACTAATAACAATCATTGTCATCATCATCACCTGAGTTTAACCTCCTTGTCCAGAGTCTTGAGGGCGGTCTGGAGCTCCTTCTGTTTTTTCCTCAGCTTGTCTGCCATGACGGATCGGGCCTTCAGGTGATCTGAGACCTGCTTTTCCAGGGCCTGTGGGGATGGAGGGGTGCATTTAGATTCTTTTTTGTTGTTGTTTGTTTTGTTTTTGTCTATTCACACAAAGAAAATAACAAGAAAGGCAGCAAATCCTCAGATCCCGTCTCACCTTTGACCTCTCCTGGATCACCCCGGCCTCTCTCTCCGTCTCCTCGTGACGTCGGATCAGGTTCTCCACGCTCTCCACGTCAAAGCCACAGTCCTGACCCTGCAGGAGCAGCATCTACAGAGAGAGGCGGGAATATGTTAAAATAAAACAGGGAGAGTAGTTTCATGAAATGAAACAAGTAATACAGTAATATATTAACAAGTAATTTAAAAGATGATATGTGTTCGACTAGTTTAAGTTTAGTAAAGTTTGAAGCTAGTAGCATGTTACAAACCTTCTCATTGGCTCTGTCCCGGACTTCCTCCAGCTCTCTGATGAGGGCATGGACCACTAGCGCCCCCTCCAGCCTCTTCTTATAATTGCATAGATCTCCATGGAACTTACTCCACCTGGAGGAGAGGAGCGACCCTTGGCGTCACTTTCTTTTTCAAAATTTTATTTTCATTTTTCTATAGAACACAAACAAAACAAAACAGACAGGCTCAGACAAAAGAAAAGAAAAGAAAAACAAACATACAACATAATGAACATTCAACATTACAGTGGTGCTACCAGCCACGTAAGGTGCTGATGTACTTGAGATCTCACGCAAGGGGTCTATAGGAAACCAGTCGGGCGAGTCACCCGTCGCCACTAACCTCATCGAGGTAGGCTAAAAACGGGTCCCATATATTTCGAGTTTATTTTCGAGTGAGTTGGTTCTCAGGAACCTGAGTCTCTCCATCCGTATAACAGAGATCATGTCATCAACCACAATTGGAAAGAGGGTGAAGAGGGGGACTTCCATTCCTTAAGAATTAGTTTTTTGGCAACAGTTGTCCCCAGTGTCAGAGATTGTTGCACAGCTGTAGTGAAGTCCAGAGAGGACTCCGAGCAGCTAAAGATGGCGAGTTCTGCCTCTGGCTGAAGGGTTATTTCATAGGCCTTAGTTAGAGTACCAGTCAAATATTTTGGCCCAGAATCCTGCCAGTGAAGGGCAGAACCAGAAGGCATGAGACAGAGTGCCCTCCGATACCTGACATCTAGCACATAGTGGAGAGACAGAGGGGTAGATCCTGTGCAACTTTTGCTTCGAATAGTGAAGACGATGTGTGACTTTAAATTGGATCAGCTGGTGTCTACTATTAACTGAGCAGAGCTGCACCACAGACAAACTCCTATTCCATACAATATCAGATAACTCAATGCCAAGTTCCCCCTGCCATGCTTCTCTAATCCTCTCAGTAGAGGCCATGATGCAGTTTTCAAACAAACATACAAACCTAGAAATTAGATGCTTGGAATGAGGAGGGCTCAGCAAAACATCGAAGAAAGCATGTTCATCTGGGAGTGTTTCAAAGGTATTGATCTTGGATCGAACATGATCCCTGATTTGCAAGTATCTGAGCCAGTGTGTGCCAGGCAATTCAAACTTCCTTTTCAGCTGATCAAAGGATGCAAATTGGCTATCTATATATAGGTATTTGATGGAAACTAGCCTCTTCTCACTCCAAACATGGAAGGTTCTGTCTAACCGTGTAGGCAAAAAAGAGTAATCAAGACAAATCAGTGTATGGACAGAAAAATCTGGTAGACTCAAAACACTCACACAATTCTGACTGAATCTTTTACAAAAAAACTTGAATTTTGTGAGGTCCGAGGTCTCTCTAGCTTAGAAAATAACATGGCTGGCAAAGAGCAGTTGGCAATAGAGCTGGCCTCCATCTTCAGATTGAGATTCACAGACCCCGCTAGAGGAGACCTGAACAGCCCGGAGGCGTACAAACAGCCTCACGTGTATTTATGTATCATATAATGAGAATATGGAGCGCGGTGTGACTGAAAAAGTGTTATTTACAGAGCGCATCATGGAGCTTGCCCTGTATGCTCCAATTATAGGCTGTTTGAGGAGTGTACTCAGTGCGACAGATCTTCTGTGGGGATCCGAATGAAACCAAAGGTATTTGGGTGAGTAAAACATAATATTTTAAGCTGGAAATGAGGACCGTGGTGTAAAAAACCGAAATTCTCCTTTAAGCCCCTTAGGGATGAGGGTATCAAGGGAGTGGATCCAGTATACTGGATATAGGCCTCTCTTTGAAGAAGGATCTTGTCTCTATTCCCTCCTCGCCGTGGCATATTTACTGTTGAAATGCCCATGTAATGAAGATCACTCAAACTGTGGTTCAAACTATTAAAATGTCTCGCAACTGATGATTTCTCATCATGATTGCGTATACAGCATTTGTGTTCACAGATTCTGGTTTTTAACTCGCGTTGGGTTTTGCCTACATAGTATAAATTACATGGGCATTTCAACAGGTAAACAACATATCTAGTGTTACATGTGATTCTGCCTCTGACCTTAATGTTCACACCAGAACTTGGATGCGTGAAATGATTACCTTTGAGCATGGTATAACAATGTATACAATTATGGCAAGGAAAATTGCCAGAAGGAATAGGACGAGAAAGAAAGTGAGTGGGTCTCTTGGGCAGGTCTGACTTTACTAAAAAATATCTTAAATTGGAGGACCTCTTATAAAAAATATCTGGGTGAAGTTTGAAAAGCATTAGAGATGTGAAAGTCACTTTCCAGTATGTGCCAATATCTACTCACTACTTCTTTGACTGACTTAGATATAGGACTATAGGTGGATACAAATAAGCCCTGAGAAGAGGTGTCTCTGGAACTAGATTTAAGTCAATCAGACCGCTGCACTTGTCGTACTCTGTTAAGATGGTTCTCCAGTAAATCATCCCCATATCCCCTCTCCTTAAAATGAATGCAAAGGTTTTTAGCATATAGCTCAAAATAATCATCAAATCAAATTGAATCACAAATACGTTTAATCCTCAATAATTGACTATATGGTAGACTTCTCTTTAATGCTGGTGAATGAAAACTGTTGAATTGGTAAAAAAGTATTTCTGTCGGTTTCCTTTCTGTAAACCTCAGTATGTACAGAGGACCCATGTTTCTTCACCAAAACATCCAAGAAAGAAATCTGTTCCAAATCATAACATAATGTAAACTTAATAGATTCCTTTCTAGAGTTCAAAAAAGCATGAAATTGTTTTAGTTCTTCAGCATTACCACTCCAAATAAAAAATAGATCGTCTATGTATCTCCAATAACTTTTAATAAACTTAGAATAGGGATTATCATTATAAATAAAATCTAGCTCAAATTTCCCCATAAACAAATTTGCATAATTTGGAGCCACCGGTGAGCCCATAGCTGAGCCCCGATGTTGAAGGTAGTATTGATCTTGAAACTTAAAATAATTCTTAGTGTAGGGAAGTTTATGTGCTTGCCTTGGGTGAAGTGTGAAGTGTGCTGGATCTTAGGTAAGGGCTCACGGGCAGTGATCGGTTAGAACCACAGAGATGTCTTTCAGGCGAATTTATTGAAATATCAGGCAGAAGCAGTATACAGAGTGGCATACAGATTGCAGAAAGGGGAACATAGGACCATACATATAACAGAACAACACCTTTTATACCCCCCCACATTCGAGGTATGACATCGTTGGTGATGTCACAACGTCCGGGGAGGTATGACATCATCGGTGACCTCATAAAGTCACGTCTGCCATCACAGTCAGCCTAGACCGTCTGACCTCACAGGGGAAACTCTGACATCACCGATGACCTCACGAGGTGAACTCTGAGATCATCATCGATGATGTCATGGCGGTGTCATCATCATTACGTCGTTGGCGCCTTGGTTCGTGGGCGTCAATTGCCCCAAGAACAGGCCTGATGGTGGGCCATTACGGAGCATTTTCTACACTTAGTCAAAACTTCATTTGTTAAAGATAACAGAAACTCAGAGGATGGATGTGATTCAGTTATTTGATTAAAAAAATAATGCATGGCTTCCAAGCCATCTTTATGGGGTATGCTGGGATATAAACTAGCAATCCTAGTATCCATAGTACAAAGAAAATCATTAGGGTCCACACGACACTCTTTCAACTTAATCAGAAACTCTGTAGTGTCTTTGAGGGCAATGCATAGACCTGGGCCCCGTTCCAATACCCATACTTCCATACTATTTAGTAGGCAAAAAAAGAATTAGTATGTCCCAATACATAGTATGTCAGATGCAGTATGCCAAGAGTACCAGGATGTTGTACTACATCAGCTCCTATTTCGGAGTATGCATCGATGCATGCTGCTTCAGCCAAACTTCCCCACAATCCTTTGCGCAGCAGGAAGTTACATCTTCTTCTTCTTCTTCTTCTAATGTTTTATGGCAGTTGGCAAACAACTTTTTGTGCATTACCGCTACCTACTGGAGTTACGTCGCACTGACTGAGCTGCGTGTTCATGAATGAGATAATTAACTTTAAGAAAGCCTTGAAATATGTTAAAACCAAACAAGCATGGAGTGTGTACCAAAACATGCATATCTTGATTCCTGTTTAGAACTCTGACTTAATGTTTTTGCTTTATTTATTTTATTTTGTTTATTTGATTGTCTGTTCCAATTTTGTAAATGTTTAGTCTGAATTTTTTGTATAATGTACTGTTTGTTACTGCCAGACTTTGTTTATTGACGTCGGCGGAAGTGAGCAAGAGGTCGGAGTTCAGGAAGCTCACGTGACGACAGATGTAGTGTGTCCCAATAGTATGCATTTTGCATGCATGCTGCACACTACAATCCATACTATGTGAGGGCAGCGGCAGTACATACTACAAGAAAGAAGTACAAGTATGGGTATTGGAACGCAGCCCAAGTCTTTGATGTGAGAGTCAACATAGTGAGAGAGCGGCTCTGTAAGGGAAACGATTCCTGATATAATTGGGCGGCCAGGAGGATGTAATAAGTCCTTGTGGATTTTAGGGAGTGTGTACATCACTGCTCTTATCGGATTGTCTTGGACCAAATATTTATATTCATTTTCACAAATTTGTCTATCTCTTAAGGCTCGTTTCAAGACCGTTTTAATTTCATCACCAAATTTTACAGTGGGGTCAGTTTGTAGAGGAATATATACATCTTTGTCCCTTAATTGTCTTTCAATCTCATTAATGTAAGCACATTTATCCTGGACCACGATTGCTCCGCCTTTATCCGCATGTCTTATAACAATGTTCTCATTGTTCTCTTCTTCTCATCTTCTCATCTGCTCAGACAGAGCTTTCCTCTCAGACTCTAGAAGATTAGAAGGAAAATGTTTTTGTTGACTCTGGGCACACAAGTCCATGACATCTCTTTCCACTAGCCGGTCAGAAAGTTTCCACCGATGGATTGTTTATCTGTGGTGTAAATGTACTCTTTGGTTTGAATACTTTTTTACCAGTGGCGATAGGTTGAGATAGATTCATACTGTGATAAGACACAGGGTTTCTGACAGTATCCTTCATATAGAAAGCTTTCAGTCTTATGGTACGAAAAAACTTAAATAATTCCACTCTAGTAGTGAATGAATCTACTTTCTTAGAGGGAACGAATGAAAGACCTTGTGATAACAAGCTGCATTGATCATTACTTAACTCTTGGCTGGAGATGTTAATCACATTTGATTCTACAGGGGAATCCCTTGGGCGGGGCCGCCTCTTCCCCCTCCTCGTCTTTTGCCTCTTCCTCCCCTTTCTATTGGAGGTGGCGCTGCCATGGCGAAGGTTCTTCCTGAGCGTAAAAAACGCTGATTGGAGGACTCCGTGTTGGTGCTCAAGGCTTCAGATGACGCGCTTGTGGAGGCGTGCCGTAGTGAATCTACCGCTTCGGGGTCTCCTCCTCGTTCCTCCAGACAGCCACGGATACACTCTGTCATCTCTGTAATCCAGAGCGTCGCGACGATATTTCGTCATCATCTGTTGTTCCAGTTCACGTTTATATGTTTCAATCTTTTTGTCACAGTCTTGCACAATGCGCTGTAATTCATCACTTGAAAGTTTCTGTGACATTTCTTGACGTAGAGTGGCCATCTCGGCACAGGTTTTTTCCAGCTTCTCGTTCTCATTCTCTATCACCAACAACATTAAGTCCAGTGAACATTTATTTAATATTTCACACCACTTTTTGCAAAAGTCTGTATTCTCTCTTCCCAGAGTGGGTTCTTTGTTAATTCGTAGGCCCCGCGGGATTCTACTGTTGCGCCAATATTGTGATAACACTGTACCATGAAGTAGGGACCTCGTTTCCTTCTTCTGAAGCTGGTTATTTCTTCCAATGTAAAATAGGCCCAATCCCAATTCTTTTCTTAACCCTCAATCTTAACCCTCAAGCTCAACCCTCAATCTTAGTAGCCCTCAAAACTAAGTGTTAAGGGCTATCTTGCGACTTTAAAATGGGACAGCCCTTAAAGGCAGATACGTCTTCAGACTGTGGGGGGCAGCAATATGCCAAAGCTCCGTCCAGTCTGTCAATTCAAAATAAGAGGAAAAAAGCATCCCTACAAATATTTCCTTGATTATATAGATGTAGAAATTACGATAACCATTGTATTATCTTAGTTTAAATGTCATTTTATGGATTTCCGTTTTGGAGCCTAACACATTTGTTGTTGCTAACTATCGATAGTCAGTAGCCGTGCTGGTGCGGTCAAGCCATATTATTATTATTATATTATATTATAACATTGCTAACGTTGCAACGTAGTCGAGTTAACACGGTCACCAGTTAAACCGAAACATGTTATCGGCACTGCTGGATGTTGTAACTACTGACTACCGTGTTCATGTGATAATAGTTTGCAGTTATCTCCCATGCTTTTTATCTAATGATCTATCGTTAGATAAACAGCCTGGGAGATAACGCTAGCCCGGTCATCTTACGAAAATGTCCGTGCAAACATTACACGTAGGTTGATCTTGATAAAAACAACTCAACAATGACATTACCACCGGGAATTATGGCATTTCGTAACAACGTTAACAATGTTATAATATAATATAATAATAATAATATGGCTTGACCGCACCAGCACGGCTACTGACTATCGATAGTTAGCAACAACAATTGTTGTTAGGATTCCAAAACGGAAATCCATAAAATAGCATTAAACTAAGCTAATACAATGTCTGAATACAATCTGAATGGATCTAGCTGATGACACGCAAGGGATTCTGGGATCGCACTCACTGCCAAGGGTGGTCCTGGAAAATCTCAAAAGTAAGGGACATACAGCCCTTAAACTTCACCCTTAACTCAACACACTGAGAATCGGGACAGCACTAGCACTTCGCGGGAGTGCGCATTTTTGAGACTGAGGGTTAAGATTGAGAGTTAAGATAGGAATTGGGATTGGGCCTAAGTCCTCTCTGGCAGCGTCACTAAGGGGCACTTTACACGAGGACGGTTTCCTATGGTGACGGGGAATTATTTTATCGTTAGCGCCTCCCTTTTAGACGGCGACGGCGAATTTGGGCTTAGGAAACGACACATTTTGAAACAACCTTCCAGAGTGAAATTCTTGATGACGCTTCCCGCTGAGGGCTCCATGTAATCGCTTGAAGACGGCTCATTTCAGGAACTCTGACGTGCCTGCACACGCGACAAACGCGATTATGCCATAGCCGTGCGCGAGTTGGCAACCATTTTCAAAATAAAAGTCAGTATGAATGAAGTTTGGCAACATTCAGAATTAAGCTACACTGCGGCCAACTTCAGTTACATGTTCGTAACGTTACTGCTGCGAGGAGCCGATGGCTGTACCCGGTCGGCATTTAACGTTAGTTACAAAAGCACGTCGACAGTGTTTTCTCACTGCCAGTAGCAGTAGGGTTTGACAGATCACAGTCAGCGCTCCCGGTCCTCGCTGCTCGTTAAAGATTTCCAATAGGCGTTATTCTGATAAACTGGTCACATATATGTTACGTTCTCACCCGACAAACATTAAAACTTTAAAACAGTTTGGGGTTTATTTTAGCTTGAAAACAGCTTTTTGGCAAGTCTAAATGACTGCGGTAGGCGTACTCTACTTCCGTGTTTAAAACCGGAAAAACTATTACGAAATGACGTCATGCAGAAGCGTCCTTGTATGGGCAAAGAATAAGGTGATCACACTGCCACCTAGCGACCTGGCATGTACATTACGACATTTTAAAAATTCAACAGCGCTCATGTAAACAGGGAGAAGGTATGAAGGAAAAGATGTGAAGGAAACGCTATTGTGTCGTTTCTTCCACAAACTGCCCTCGTGTAAAGGGCCCCTCAGTCTGGGTATTTCAAGCGGGTCAAAAAAGTCTTCCAAATCAGATCGGGCGGCCTCACACTTTGATGAATAGAGTTCACTGTAAAACTCCCTAAAACGGTCGTTGATCTCCTTAGGGTTCAGTCAGCAGGGTGCCTGTCTTCGATTTGATGGAAAGGATTGACCTAGAGGCCTGGGCGCCCTTAAGCTGCCGCGCCAAGAGCCTCTCGGGCTTGTCTCCCAGTTCAAATTGCTTTTGTCTCAACTTTAAAAGGAGAGTGTTTACTTGACCACCCAGGATGCAGTTATATTCATACTTAAGCTTCAATATCTTATTATAATATTCAGGGGTCTTTTAAGGTCTGATACGCTGCTTCATGGGCAGGAAGAGCACTTTCAATCTCTAATAGTCGTCTTTCTCTTTCCTTCTTGGCGTTGGACTCGTATGAGATTATATCCACATGAACAACAACTTTTAATGCTTCCCATAACGTGGAGTCTGATACTTCACCATTATCCTTGGCGTCACTTTTAACGGACTGGGTACCCCTTTTCCGTCACTCCCACAACGTCTGAAATCCACGCTGCAGGAGTGTGACAATGACAACAATAGGGCTGTCCCAGCGAGTCGACGTAATCGATGACGTCGACTACGTAATTACGTCGACGCACGCTACGTGCGTCGACACGTCACAAAACAAAAAAGATGGCAGCGATGGCCGGAAAAAGTAGTCATTTCTGCACCGCAGCGAACATAACATTACACCATTTAACGGTGTTATTCGGCCGTTTAACGTTAACGTACATATTTCTGTTTGCTTTCACGGCTAACATGTAGAAAATTGATTAAACTAATGTTACAGACCATTGTTAGTCTGTTGCTGCTCACGTTAATTTACTGCGTGCATCATTTAACAGTGCTATTCGGCTTTTTACATTCTTCTGTTTGGGTTCACGGCCATGTAAGATGAGATCAAAACTAACGTTACAGACCATTGTTACAGTCTGTGACTGTTAGTCTGTAAATCGTTTGTATTATTTATTTCCTTACCCCCACACTGATGCAAACATACATTTGGCTGAGTTAGCTGCACAATGCACATTACTCCAGTGATTAAATAAATCCATGTCCTGTAAAAATACTGATCCTCCTCAGTTTAGGGAAAGGGTTCATACATACAGTGATGAATCATGATGATGATCAATTTAATCTACCGTATGTGTCAGGTGGTCCAGTATTTTCGTGATGAGAGCAGGCAACTGACAAATAGGCAGGCACTATCTATTATATAATAATAAGATTCATATTAATAATAATAATAATTCATATGATCATATCATAATAACAGACATGGAAATTAGACTTAGACTAATTTTAAATATGTCCCTCCCTACAGTATTATATTATTATTTATCTCTCTCTCTTTTCAGGAAGCAAAGCAGTGTGGAAGAGTTTTTCCCCAAACGAGAATGAGATGGTTAAATAAAATACTGAAATTGAGAAGTTTTTGTTTATTTATTTGTTTTGGGTAAATTTATTGTTATATAATAAAAAAATTAAATAGAAAATAATCGCTAGATTAATCGACTAATCGAAAAAATAATCGTTAGTCGAATCGATAAGAAAATAATCGTTTGGGACAGCCCTAGACAACAATGACATCAAACGGTGGCCAGTAAGGGCATTGTGGTCGGGGTAGTCTCGCTGGCCAGCCTCCCCTCCCTTCCGTGAAAGGAGTCTGGTGGCGCTGGTCACCATTATGGAATTGCGATGGGCGGCGCTTAGCCTTGGAAAATAGTTTCCAACAATCCAACTTGCCATTTTCAGCATGTAGCAACAAGCTAGTGTGTAAGTTTCTACCGTTATCTTGCCATCTAGTTAGCGTTGTTGTTTTCCCTGCGGCAGCAGGGGACTATTTACAGCGACACACAGAGCGACACGGAAGCCGCTCTGATTGACATGGTCAGAGCCAATGACAGAGCTTCTTAAGCGGGGAGCGGAAATCCGGCAGCGTCTTCCAAAGGGAGAGCAGCTGTAGAGCAGGGGAGGGCTTATGCCAGCAGCCTGTTTCCGTGCCACCAGACTCCTCTCACGGAAGGAAGGGGAGGCTGGCCAGCGAGACTATGGTCGGGGTGACAGATGGGCGTTTACATTTTCTTTCGCTGTCGACGACCGGGGTTGGATCCCCAGCTTTTTCATTTACATTTCAACCGCAACTTAACGTTTTTCTTATTTAGCCATGACCAAACCATTTTTTTAACCTTTACCAAGTTCTCTAACCTTTACCACATTGTTTTAGTTGCCTAACCATAACTGTAACACAACGTTGGTGGCTACGGTATCGTGGCATCGAAAAAAGGCAAAAAAGGGGTACCCAGTGCGTTAAAAAGTGACGAGCTGGGAGTGAGTGTGGGAGTGTGTGTGTGTGCGTGCGTGCGTGCGTGTGTGCATGTGTGTGTGACCTGTCATTGAGTTGCTGTCTCCTCTGTCTGACAGTGAACAGCTCGTCAGTGCTCTGCCTCTTCTCCAGTCTGGCTGCCAGTCTGTTGATAGCTGTGATGTGGGCATCATCCACCGTCACCTCCTACAGGTCAAATACATCTTCGTCATCATCATCATCATCATTATTGTTGTTACGAGTTAGATCGACAGCTCAAATTGCAATTATACTGATCACATCAAGCGTGGTTCTTAGAGAGCCTGAGATCCCCAAGCCCTTCTAGCTCTGTCACTCAGGCTGGACTATGGATACAGTTGGTCTGTGTGGGAACGCCCACAAAATGTTACTATGGCTGGCGCACGAGACTAGACGGTGGGGTAAAACACCCCATATATCTCAATGGGCTGACTCACCAAAGGTCGGTGCTACAGCTCTACACTACAGGATTGGGCATTCAAAAGCAGGTACCTAGACATCTGTTCGGATGTTACGTTCACTGCGGGGGTTGAATCCCTGATCCTGTCTGCCTTGGCTGGGCTAGCAGATAAATGCTAACTCTGCTGCATTGGAAGAACGGGAGGATTTACCCCACGCTGATCCATTGAACACGCGTCTATGACGAGACACTGACTGAATCTATATGTGTACCCTAAATGTGTCAAGACCAAAGATTTAGACTGCTGTCTAGTCAACTGAGCAAGACACATGGTATTTGATTGACAAGCGTTGGCATTTGTGGGGATTAAACTTTTGACACCTGGTTCCACTACAGTCTCTCTAAACATGAGGCAACCCTACCGACCCCTTCCAGAAGACTCACCCTGGCGCCTCTGAACTCGCTGAGCTTCTTCAACAGCTGAACCCCGTGTTCATAGTCCGTTCCAACATCACCCACATTGACCATCACCTCCTGAAACACAAACACACCGGACACGTTACACAGGGGCCAGGGGCCAGTTACGTAATAAACACACATTAATAATAATAATTTACACTCTGCCATGAACCCGCATAGCATAAATCTGAACCACCAAGCAGAATGCAAACAAATAATCAAAGCAATAAATCAGAGAGACAATGCAGATGTAACGGTATGAAAATTTCAGATCACGATTATCATGACCAAAATGATCACAGTTATCGTATTATTACGGTATTCGCAAAAAATTGCTGAAATGTTCAAAAAGTACTGAGAGACTCACTGAAATCATTTTACAAAGATTTATATTGAAAACTCAGACCCAAAAAGGATTGATAACTGAAATCATTTCTCCAAGGGTGCACGTATGCATCTGGGAGACTGTTGCCAACTTTGGTTGAGTGGACAGGATTTACCATGTTTTTCAAAGCACTGTAATCACGGTACCACAGTTTTAATGATAATGAAAATTTGAAATGGTACGATTATTGTAAGGAATTTTATCACGGTTATCATTAAAACCGGTTATCGTTACATCCCTAAATGCAACACAGGGAAGTTCAATATACCGATACATCAGTGTATAGTAGGTACAATGAAAACCACTCACAAAATAAAGAATGTCCTTTACAGGCAAGTCCAAATAATCAACCAAAGTATGCTGCTTGGCACGTGTTTTCTGCATGGAGTCGGATCTTTCCCTGACACCCATAAATGACGTAAAAATCATTGAAAATAGCTCACCAACAGATACAAAAACATGAGCATATAGGTGTTGAATGTACATAGAAAGAACTGCCGCGATCAGATTTTTGAAACATGCTCCCTGGAGCTCAATGTTGCTCCCCGACCCGCTTCCTCAACTGCAGCCCGAATGCGAGTACTCTGCAACGGCTTAGTCGCGCTGGAATGCCGGGGGGCTTTATGGAGCTCAAGAGCGAGTCACAGTCCCTGGGCTGGCAAATGCCGAATGACACAGCGCATGTGCGAGTATCGTCTCAGACTGGGGAGGGGAACGACATTTTTTTAATCTCAGGTTTGACAGACAACTGAGATCTTATATAAGATTGATTACGTTTTATGAGGAGATATGGTTGTAACATAATGAGCCCTAAGTACCGCCCACTTCAAACCCAGCCTCAGCAAACAGTAAAAACTGTTGGGTTGAAACTAATGTATACAACTTTTTGATGCTTACAATTAGGCACATAAGACCCCAAATTACATAGTTGGAAGGTTTTGGTGCATTTTGCTTGGCAGGGTCTTTAACGTTTATAGCTTTTCTATAGTGCAGGGCCCGTTCCCCCATTCACCACCCCGTGCCCCCCCCCCCCCCCCCCCCCTTCCACACACACACACACACACACACACACACACACACACACACTGCACTCTGTCAGGTCCCCCTAAGTGCACTCCCCAAGTTTGAAGTCGATCTGGCAAATGGTTCTCGAGATACACGAAGGACAGACATACAGAAGTCGATTGGACGGACATGAAGGCTGGAGATACATGAAAACTGTGATCTTATTGGTTGAATTGCACAAAGTTTAACACTGCAATTTCTAGCGATGATCTAGGATGAATGATTCTCGAGATAAACTGCTTTTTTTGTTGCCAGTAGGTGGCACTATGACTATGCCTAAGTCCAAATTGCATGAAATGCGGCACCACACTCCATCGGGGTCCGAGCAGCGCACTGCCCCAAGTTTGAAGTAAATCGGACAAATGTTTCTCAAGATAAACTTATTTTTTGTGTTGCCAGTAGGTGGTGCTATCACAAATTGCACATAATTCGGTACTGCACTACGCCGAGTTCGCCAGCAGCACACTCTCCAACTTTGAAGTCAATCGGAAGAACGGTTCTCAAGATAAACCGCATTTTGTGTTGCCAGTAGGTGGCGCTGTGTCGAATTGCACAAAATTTGGCACTGCTCTGTTTGGTTCCCAGCAGCGCACTCCCCAAGTTTGAAGTTGATCAGACTAATGGCTATCGAGATAAACCGCTTTTTGTGTTGCCAGTAGGTGACGCTATGCCAAATTGCACCAAATTCAGCTCTCTGCACTCTGTTGGGTCCCTCTAAGCCATACATGGGCAACATACGGCTTGGTTTTGGATTTATTTAGCTTCAAGAGTGCATTTTTGTTCTTGTGTGACCCTCAACACAGGCTTTGAGAATCCCGGGCCACTTACTGATACTTATGCTTAAATTAACCAACTGATATTCTGGTTTATTTCAAGAAAAACATTTCGGCAAGTGGAAATTCTAATTTTCTGGTAACTTTAAAATCTAGCAGCCATATTGGCAGGTGGTGAAAAAAGTTAATTTCAAGCCCTGCAGGGAGAGCAGGTGGTGACATACAGTAGGAGTGAGTGAGAAAAGGATCAAATATTGGTGGTTAAGACTGCATCACAACTGTTAATTTAAAATGAGTTATTCCTCTAAACCTGGCTTCAAATGCCCTAAATTTTTCGCGCTGGCGCCGTTCAGCCCTCAGCAAAATCTGGTAGCGAGGAAATTTTTTTGTGGCCCTTTCTATGATCAAAGTTGCCCATCCATGGGTTACGGCATGACAATATTTGTTCGGCCCCCGGCAACAATCTGTGTTTCTCATGTGGCCCCCCATGAAAAATAGTTGCCCACCCCTGCTCTAAGCGCACTCCCCGAGTTTGAAGTCGATCAGACGAACAGTTCTCAAGATAAAATTAAGCGCTTTTTGTCTTGCCAGTAGGTGGCGCTATGCTGAATTGCATGGAATTCAGCTCTCTGCACTCCGTGCGCTCTCCGAGTTTGAAGTCGATCGGACGGACGGTTCTCAAGATAAACCACTTTTTGTGTTGCCAGTAGGTGGCGCTGTGCCGAATTGCATGAAATTCGGCACTGCACTGTGTCGAGTTCCCATCAGCACACACCCCAAATTTGAAGTAAATCAGATGAACGGTTCTTGAAATAAACTGCATTTTTTGTTGCCAGTAGGTGGCACTATGCAGAATTGCATGAAAATAGGGCACTGCACTCCATCAGGTCCCCTCAGTGTACTCCCGAAGTTTGAAGTCGATCTGACCAACGGTTCTCGAGATACGCGAAGGACAGAGAGAGAGAGAAGATTAGAAGAAGTGGGACATTAGAGGGAATACAATCTTGGTCAAGAGGATTTTTGGAAATATGTACAAATAAAGCGTTGTATTCTGGCCATTAGGAAAGACAATTTGGACCCTCAAACTGGGATTCAGGAGCTGTTCCACATAATGTGGGATAAAAAGGGTGGAGCCTCTATGTCCTATGGGCTTATTCAAAGTGCACAATTACCCCCACTGGAAGGTTTGAGATTGTGTTGGGAAAAAGATGTGGGTGAAAACATTGAAGGCGGCAGATGGAGGGAGCTTGTTGCCTCTTGGCATACATGTTCACGTGAAGCGCAATCTCAGCTTATTCAGTATAAATTGCTAAATAGAAGCTATTGGACTCCAGTAAATTAGCCAAACTTAAATTAAGGAACAGTGACACATGCTGGAGATGTGAGAAAGAATGCGGTACTCTTGTACACTTGTTGTATTTTTGTGAAAAGAATGAACACTTATGGGAGGAGGTCATCTCTCTCCTGAATAAATTATTTAAATTACAGACGACTAAATCTCCGGCTATGTGTATACTGGGTCTGTTGCCGGACAATATTGTTGTGAATAAACAGAAGAGGCAATGGGTGCGTCTGGCCACAACAACAGGATGTAGGATTATATTGAGACACTGGAAATCGTGTAGCCCATGTGATTTTAAAGAATGGATTGAGCTCATGACGAGAATGGCCAACTTTGAAAGGATTACATATAGAATAAAGGGCAGAGAGGATGTTTTCCATAGGGTGTGGGGTTCTTTCCTGGCCTTGATCGGGGGGAGTGTCTGACTGAAGTTTGTGGACACTTGATGTGATGAGCTGGTAACACTCAGAGCTAAATACGACAATAAGGCACTTTTTTTGTTTTTTTTGTCTGCTATGGTGTATGTTTTGTGTTGTCCATCCATGTTTGTATCTTATGTTTATACTGTATTGAATGGCTGTGTGCAGCCTAGTATTGAGAAGGGGGAAGATGTCTGGGGATGTGGATATAATTTTGGTATACTCCCGTGTTTTTGTTTTGGTAAGTTGTTAGTGTGTAAAAAAGAAAAAAAATACGGGACAGAGAACTTGTCATTTGAAAGTAATGTGATAATGTTTTGACATCTGCTGTATTCTTGTCCTGTCAAAAAAAAAAAAAAAAAAAATGGCACATTAGAAGAAGTGGCACAGATATGCAGATATGTTGCTCAAATTGTGCAAAAATATCTGGTTCAATGCGCCAAAACTATTGAGCCTTAACTGCAAAAATAATGACCAATAAACAAGACTCCACAAGTTTTTGTTGCCAGTAGGTGGCGCTATGCCGAATTGCCGAAAACAGGGGACTGCACTCCATCAGGTCCCCCTTAGCGTACTCCCAAAGTTTGAAGTCGATCGGACTAACGGTTCTCGAGATACAGGAAGGACAGAGAGAGAGAGAGACACACAGAGAGACAGACACTCCTGTCATTATAGTGTAGATATGATATCCTACCTTGTAGGGCTGGCACGGATCAGAAAACCCATGGATCGGATCCCGTGACGGATTTCGAGCCACGGATCACGGATTTTTCGGATCAGCAAAAAAAATATATACAGTATATCAGATTTTTTCTCTCAAAATTATATTTTCGATTTGATTTTTTAATACTATTATACTTCTCTAACCATTTGTTGCCCTGCACAGCTCGAAACATATTTTTTTCTCATAAGTGACACAATTTATGCTTTTACTCTGAAGGCAGAACAACCCAACTTCCTGTTTTAGGTGGCACTGCGCCTAACTTCCTGGCTGTTGCTTGCTAACGTAGTCACTTGACACGGGTACAGACCAGACCGGGTGAGTCTGAAAACATAACGTTGATGCTAGGTTAAGCTACTCGGTGGTCCCACGTGTTGTTTTGTTGTTATGTGTCCAAGGCAACATTTCACCGTCCAGTGATAATGTGTTTGTGAAACGTGTGCGCGTGTGTGTGTGTGTGTTGTGGCTCTCGTTATCTTGTGCAGCCCGCAACACGCTGATCGCATTCGTGTGCTTTTTCAGTGTTGAAATAAGTTTGTCTTTAGTAGCCACTAGCCACAGCCTTCAGAGAGGCTTTACAGCGGCGACAAGGGATGAGGAAGCTCACTTGTGCTATGATGATGCCTGTCTGTGTCTGGCTGCACTGCAGGCGTTGTCATACACTAACGTTAAACGTTAAATGAAACGAAAGGGGGGGGGGGGTGTCCGCGGACCATTGACGTTACGAACCGCATTCCGAACCGTGGGGGCTGATCCGTACGGGCCACGGATTATCCGTGATCCGTGCCAGCCCTACTACCTTGTGTCGTATCCAAGCCTCCACTTCTTCGACCTTCTGCAGGAACTCCAGGAAGTCTCTGTTGTCCTCCAGGACTTTCCCTCGGGCGACCACTGCCTTCTTCAGCGCCTCCCAGTGGAGCTGCAGGGCGGCGGTGCTGCGTCGCACCTCCTTGGACCGGGGGTGGTGAAGGGAGACCAGCTCCTCCCCAGCCTGGAGGCACACAACACATGGAGGTCCGAACTGTGACGTTTGACCAACAGGTTCTCACTCCCAACTCCTCAAATACTGACGTTTGGTTATCACACCTCACTAATTTCACCGTGTTCCATTTCTCCTCGTTTCATCTCATCTAAATTAAAGCACCAATTACATTACATCATTTGGCAGATGCTTTTATCCAAAGCGACTTAATATCACATTTTGTCAACAATAGAGAGATCAACTATGCAACACAAGCTATGACAGCTACAACTTTAGGAATAGAGTGGCACTTGTAGAAAGTAATTAAAAAAAATTTTTAGAGAGGGAGATGTTAGTTCAAGATGGCCCCAGGTGGAGCCTGAAAAGGTGTGTTTTTAGTCTTTGCCGAAAGATGGGCAGTGATTCGGCTGTCCTGACCGAAGGGGGCAGCTCGTTCGACCATTGTGGTGCCAGGGACGAGAAGAGTCGCGATCGGGATGAGCGACTTTTGAGCCCACGTAGCAGAGGAGGGGCGGAGCGTCCTGCACTGGTGGAGCGGAGGGGGCAGTGTGAGGTTTGGAGCCTGACCATGGATTGTAGGTCTGGTGTACTGCCCTGTAGGCTAGTACCAGTGTCTTGAATTTGATCTGTGCCGAGATGGGAAGCCAGTGAAGGTCCTGGAAGAGGGGAGTGACATGAAAGAATTTGGGTTGAACACCAGACGGGCTGCAGTGTTCTGAATGAGCTGAAGCTGCCTGATGTCAGAGGCAGGTAGGCCGGCCAGAAGCACGTTGCAGTAGCCCATGCGGGAGATGATAAGTGACTGGACCAGGAGTCGCTTCCCTCGTGAGAAATGGACAGATTTTTGATGTTGTACAGGGAGAACCTACAGGAGTGTGCTGTCACAGCGATGTAGGCCGAGCAGGACATCTGGTTGTCAAAGACCCCCCCGAGGTTCTTAGCTGTTTGAGAGGGAAGCACATTAGTGTTGTCAATGGAGATGGAGAGGTCTGTGAGAGGGCAGTCTTTCCATGGGAGGAAGAATAGCTCTGTCTTACCAAGATTGAGCTTGAGGTGGTGGGCAGACATCCAGTCACCGATGTCTTTGAGGCATGCAGAGATGCGTGCCTCGATTTGTGTGTCTGAAGGGGGGAAGGAGAGGTAGAGCTGATTGTCATCAGCGTAGCAGTGATAAGAAAAGCCATGAGATGAGATCACATGGCCAAGAGATCTGATATAGAGAAGGAATAGCAAGGGGCCCAAGACTGAGCCCTGGGGGACACTGGTGGTAAGAGGGCAGGATCTGGAGAGGGATCTTCTCCATGAGACCCGGTATGAGCGGTTAGATAGGAAGCAAACCAGGAGTGTGCAGATCCTAATATACCTACGTCAGACAGAATGGAGAGAAGGATTTGGTGGTTGACTGTATTGAAAGCAGCAGACAGGTCAAGTAGGGCAAGGACAGAGGAGAGGGATGAGGCCTTAGCAGTGTGAAGGGCCTCTGTGACTGCAAAGAGAGCTGTATCAGTAGAGTGAGAAGCCTTGAAACCGGAGTGCAGAGGGTCCAGGAGGTCGTTCTGGGAGAGATAGAGAGAAAGTTGATCGGAAGCTGCTCGTTCAATGGTTTTCGAAAGGAATGAGAGAAGAGAGACAGACAGGTCTGTAGTTCTGGATAGCAGTAGGGTCAAGGGATGGGTTCTTAACTCATTCATGGCCAGTTTAGGACTGCCAATATTTAGCACAGGCCAAAGATTTTCATAATTGTTGGTCATCTTTCAAGACCCACAGTAAATTATCTATTAGCACCAAAGTGATTTGCAATACCTCAAAATGAAGATGTACGTCTCTGGGTTCACCAGGAAAAAAAAGTGAGCTTTTAGCATGTTCTGTACTCTACTTATAGCCATTTATATACACCCTGTTTTCACCAAAAAGGTCTCTCTGAGAAGACAAACAGGAGAAAAGGCCATTTTTGTAAACGACACAATCTCAGGCAGAACTCGCTCTCAATTCTTTTATTTTGAACTGTATTGACATCAGACATGTAAATATTATTCATTATGACACAAATGACAAAAATAATAATATATATATATATATATATATACATGAAGTGCTTTTTTTACATTCAACAATACAGTTTACTCAGTGTGAGTGTGCAGACAGACAGACAGACAGACAGACAGACAGACAGACACACACACACACACACACACACACGATCCCCCTTTTATCTTCGTTACGTTGTTTCCGGGTCTGAGTACTGCTGGCGTCTGCTGCTGTGACTGCCGCTTCTGCCCGCCTTAGTTATTGTTAGCTGTTCGTGTGTTTATTTTGTTTCGTTCTGGTCCACCCGTCCTCGTCCATGTATCCCTGTCCTATCCTCCCTGCCGTTTGATCGTTCCCGTTTTCCCCTCGGCTATTCAACATGTCCTCACCACCCTCTGGATTACCCGTCAAACTGATCGATCATTTCCTCATTCCTCACATCTCTGGATTACTTTCTCGCTCTGCCCTACAGCAAGGCGACCAGTGCAGCGCGCCGAGGGGCGTTTCAATGGCGTTTCTCCTCTCTACAAGGAAGCGCGTTTCTCTGTTTTCTGTTTTTCCTCCTGCTCATTTCAAAACAACAGCTGCGGTATGTGTTTGATCGCGTGTTGTCGGCTTGACTTTGAGGCTAGGGACCTGATAACATGTCACAGGCTGGGGAAGTGTTTGAACTACGCGCTGCACTAATAAAAACAAAAACACGTCAAACACGTCATTGGCCCTCTGGGCTATTCCTGATAACACGTCAAAGACGTCTTTGGCCATGAATGAGTTAAGCAGAGGCTTGACTCTAGCAGTCTTTAGAGTAGCCGGAACAAGACCTGAGGACAGAGAGGAACTGATAAGGGAGGGTGGAGAAGGTGGAAAACAGTTTACTGGGGTTGGAGGCAGATCACTGGATTTCAGAGATGAAGAAGGAAGTTTTTGCTTTTGAGACAGCGGAGGTGAAGTTGGAGAGGATATGGTGGTAGGTAGAGATATCTTCAGGGTGATGTGATTTCCTCCATTTCCTCTCAGCTGCCCAAAGCTCTGTTCGATGAGTTCGCAGAGATTCAGACAACTAAGGAGCAGGGGGAGAAGATTGAGCAGGCTTCAAGATTCAAGATTCAAGATTTTTATTGTCACTCCGTAGTACAAGTATCACGTGTGAAATTCTTGTGCTGTGAACTCCGTTTACAACATAGTACAAATATAACAGGGCATATGAGTGCAAAAACAACAAGAGACACAACAAGCAATAAGGCAGTAGAGTGATAAGACAAGTCAGAGACAGTGGCATATTCACTGCACATAGGTGCACATGTCATGTGCATACTTGGACGTACTTAAACATTTTGAATTCGACGTATTTGACGTACAGGTGCAAATAGCATATACCTAATTAAACATACAATTAAACATTACACATACCTAATGGTAGCATCTACAGTGCGGTACAGTACAGCTACTACACTATTTGTGTATGTTAAGGAGTCTCGTGGCCTGCGGGAAGAAACTGTCCCTCAAGCGATTTGTGCGTGCTTTTGGGACCCTGTATCTTCTCCCTGAGGGTAACAGGGAGAACAGGCTTTATGTAGGATGTAGTTAAGCGCCCCTCAACCTCTACAGCCCAGCAGGCTGGTCTGGTGCTTCTCAGAGAAGGCAAACTTACAATATAGATGATTGGATGTAATCCAACAGGTACTGGAGCACACAGATCAAGTGTATAATGAAGTTTTTTATTGAACTAACGTTTCGACACTACTGTGTCTTCATCAGAGTTAAACAACAGTGCTTTACATTTGTCTTTTTATAACCTCCTCCCATAATCAGAACTGATCCAGCTCAGGCTGGAGGGAGGGGGAGGAGGTGATAAGTGGAAGATTGCATTATTGCCATGACATTATTAACATGACAGAGAAAGAATTCATGTACATATAAAAAAATACATCAATGCAATCCACAATGGATAAGTCAAAACCAAAAATATAGTTTAAGAAATACAACAAACAATACAACAATGCATCCCCATAGAACATCCCTCAATAGAAAATTTTAGGAGGGGCGGGGGGGGGGGGGGGAGGGGGGTAGGATGAACCAATCAAAGTCGGCCATGACTCCACCTAGTGGGCAAGGAGAGGGAGGGAAATGGCAACCATCAGTTTCCTATACAAGTCCCTGCCCTGGTTAACCATACATCTCAAACTGCAACGATGAAAAATTCATCAACAATTATATATAACAATAATAGAAATTAAATCGTAGAAAAGTAGAACATTTTAAAATAGGTACAGGAATGGACTTGGTAGTGATAATAAAAGACATGGTTAGGAATTTACAAAAAACAACTAAGATTTAATTCTTCATTGAGACCCAGAGGTTTGACTGAATTCAACTCAGTTATCCAAAAAGCTTCTCTACAGAGTAGTTTTTTAATGATATCTCCGCCTCTAGGGGAAGGAGAAACTTTTTCTAATCCCCAGAATTTAAGTGAGGCCGGGGAGCCATGATTACATTGGCTGTAATGACGGGCAATTGCATAGTCCATATTTTTGGTTCTAATTGCCGTTTTATGTTCTGCAATCCGCAGAACAGGCTGTTGTGGGGATGGTTTGTGTCTTTGATGATCTTCAGGGACCTCCTGAGGCACCGCTGGTTATATAGTTCCTGCAGTTCTGGCAGCTCACATCCTGTTACGTGCTGGGCCGCGCGTCTCACTCTCCGTAGCGGTCCATGGTGGTACAGTTCCCGTACCAGGTGGTGAAGCAGCCAGTCAGCAGGCTTTCAATGGTGCCTCTGTAGAAGTCCCTAAGGATTTCTGGCCTTAGCCCAAATTTCTTTAGGCGCCTGAGTCCGTGTAGTCGCTGTTGGGCCTTTTTGACAACAGTGGCGGTGTGACCGGCCCATGTCAGGTCCTGGTTGACTCCCAGGTACTTGAAGCTGTACACCCTTTCCACCACTGTGCCGTTGATGGTGATTGGGGGGTGTGCGCCCCCCCCCCTCCTGTAGTCTACAATGATCTCCTTGGTCTTGGAGATGTTCAGAGAGAGGTGGTTGTCCTGGCACCACTGTTCTAGGGCCTTCACCTCCTCTCTGTAGGCTGTCTCGTCGCCCCTGGAGATCAGCCCCACGACTGCTGTGTCGACTCGTCTGCAAACTTCACGATGGTGTTAGAGATTTGAGTCGCCACGCAGTCGTGGGTGTAGAGGTCGTACCAGAAGGGGCTGGAGACGCATCCCTGGGGCGCTCCTATGCTGATCGTCAGTGGAGAGGAGGTGAGGTTGCCCACTCTCACCACCTGGCGGCGGTCTGTCAGAAAGTCCAGGATCCAGTCACACATTGCTGTGTTTAGTCCCAGGACCTTGAGCTTGCTTATCAGCCTGGAGGGTACTATGGTGTTGAATGCTGAGCTGTAGTCCACGAACAGCATTCTCACATACGTGTCCTTCCCCTCCAGGTGTGAGAGGGCAGTGTGGAGTACGTGTGCTATTGCATCCGCCGTGCTCCTGTTGGGTCGGTATGCAAATTGGAGCGGGTCGTGGTCCGGGGGGAGTGTGGGGTGGATCTGTGATATGACTAGCCTTTCAAAGCACTTGCTGGCTATGGGCGTGAGGCAGGGTCCTGCACCGGGTCGGGGTTCCGCGGGGCCCCGCCGGGTACCCGCAAAAAAATGCGGGGGGCGGGTGTTATTTTGTCTTCATTTTATTTGCGGGTTCGGATCTGGGTAGAATAAACAACATGTGGCCCGGGTCGCGGGTGTTGTATAATATATGTATTTTTATTTACTTTTTATATAACAATAATAATTCAGTCGGTGTGTAACTTCATGTTTTGTCTGAGTCTGACCTGACGTCTTTGACCTCAATCATTTCCGCTGGTCCTTTCCTTCCGGGTCAGCTCTCCCTCGCTCCGGTCAGGTATAAACAGAAATGACCTAGACCTATGCTAGCTAGCTTGTTGCATTGCATGACAGCTAGCGCCAGCAAGGCTAGCATGTTTCCTTTAGCTGCTGGCTGGCCTGCTGGCACTGGCACCAGTGACAAAACACAGTCAATGTGCTTAATTGTAAATAACGTTATGCAATGCCTGCCGAGTCCGACTGCACCGACCACCGTTGTTGGCTCTCGTCAATGACTCGGCCAGAAAAGACCGCTATTCGCTTCCTGCAGGGTTCGAGTTATAGTCAGATAGCTATGGGGTCCCCCTAAATCGGTGGCCCCCGGAGGGGGTCGGCGAAAAAAAATTGGGCCGTTTTTTCCTCAAATTGTGGCCGTTTGAAGCCAGATTTAGAGGAATATCTCATTTTAAATTAACATTCGGTTTAGACTGTTGTATGATGTTATTATTCAGTCTTACACTTGCATCTGATAAAATACAACAATTTAATTTTACAAATGAGACAAAATTGCTTAACTTAAATTAACATTTATTTAACTCTGTCTCTGCACTTATAAATCAAAAACTACAAAAATAAATACATAATGCTCATACAATTTGCTTTCCGAGCAGTTCTCTGCACTCAGCAAGAAACGCTATCTAAAAACAACAACAAGAAGCGCTCCTCTCCTCTCATCATCAGACCATAACGTTAGCTTACCTACTAGCTAGTAGCAACCTAGCTGTTGCACTAACAGGTCGTTGTCCCTTGTCTGAAGTCGTTCTTTGTTTCTTTCTGAAACCGAAGCTATCCAGGCTTGTACACCCCGTTGGCAGCTTCAGCCTTTTCTTCAGTGGCATGATAACGCTATACTAAAGATTAATAAGATCTTGTTGGCTCAGGCGGCTGTTTACATCACGTGATGGTTGCATGTTGTGGCTTCTTCTCCCTGCAACTCGGTTGTAGCAGTAGAACACGCGCTCATGGGCGGCACATGGTGGCTTGGAGGTGAAATGCAGCCTATTTCACACAACAATTCAAACGGTTGTTTTGGGAAAACTGAAAACATGTTTCTTATTTAGCCTATTTATCTAGTTAACATAAATAATAATAATTCTTCCATCAAAAAATGTGTTATTTGGAACACAAAAAAGGAAAAAATAAATAAAAATAAAAAAGTTATATTTGTGGGGGTCCCACAGGTGTTCTGGACTATGGGGTCCCAGACTCTAGCTATGGGGTCCAAGACCCCATAGGTCCCCCCATAACTCGAACCCTGGCTTCCTGTGTGAATTGTGAAACAATCGCAGTTACTTTGGTTGTGTTCACTTAAAAAACAATTATATATGCGGAAGCGGAGCGGGGCGCGGGTCTCATGTCTGCGGGGCGGGGTGGGTTGCGGTACTGATTGATCATATGAGCGGGTTCGCGGAGCGGGGTCAGTACTGCACGTCGCAGGGCCGGGCGGAACCGGGTCTTGAAAATCAGACCCGCGCAGGACTCTGGCATGAGGGCTATTGGGCGCCAGTCATTTAGGCTGGTCACTTTCTGCTGTTTGGGCATGGGGATGATCGTTGCCGCTTTGAAGCAGGAGGGAACTTGCCGGAGGGAGAGGGACTGGTTGAAAATGTCTGTGTATACGCCTGCCAGCTGGTGGGCGCAGGCCTTAAGGGGGGGTGGTGGGGGGGAGAGGTTGCGGGGAGGGGGAGGAGAGGGGGGGGGGGGGCAAGGTGGGGGGGGAGATGTGGTGGGTTGGGGGGTGGACGCTCTGGCAGAGGGGTCAAACCTGGCGTAGAACGCGTTGAGTTCGTCTGGCAGGGTGGGTGACGCGTTGGGGTTTTGCTGTTGTCTTTCCCCTTTGAAGTCTGTGGCAGCATGGAGTCCTCTCCACAGGTGTCTGGGGTTGTTGGAGTCCAGTTTCGCCTCCAGCTGCCTGCCGTATTCTCTCCGTGTTTTTTTGATTGTAGCTTGGAGGGCGTATTTCGTCTGCTTGTATTGTTCTGGCGTCCCGGACTTGAAGGCGGTGGTCCGGGCGTGAAGTGCAGCCCGGACATCACAGTTGATCCAGGGTTTCTGGTTTGGCATTGTTTTAACTGTTTTTGTGGGGACTATGTCCTCGGTGCATTTTTTAATAAAACATAACACCGTTTCAGCATATTCTTCCAGGTCTCCTGTGTTGAATTCCCCCCATATCACTTGGTCGAAACAGTCTCTCAGGATGTCATCTGATTGGTCTGACCAGCGTTGGGTGGTTCGGTAGGCTGGGGGGGTGTTGTTTGAGCTTTGGTTTGTGTCTAGGGATGAGCCAGATAGAGGCATGGTCCGATTTGCCGAATGGGGGGCGGGGTGTTGCTTTGTAGCAGCCAGGAATATTTGTGTAGCACTGGTCCAATGTGTTTTTACCCCGTGTGCTGAAATGTATGTTCTGGTGGAGGGTGGGCATTCTTTTTTTCAGGTTCACTCTATTAAAATCTCCTGCGACCACCAGCGCCGTTTCTGGCTGTCTTGCCTTCTGTGCGCTGATCGCGTGGTCCAATTCTCTGAGAGCGTTATTTGTGTCTGCTTGTGGTGGGATATACACAGCTGTGAGGGTGACTGTAGTAAACTCCCTGGGACTGTAGTGAGGTACGCACTGAAACATAACATACTCCAGGTCTGCTGAGCAAAACGTCCCAATATTAGTGTTGTTGGTACTCCAGTTCTTATTAATCATCAAACAAACACAGCCCCCTCTCTTCTTACCGGAACGTTTTGCGTCTCTGTCCGCCCTGTGCAGGCTGAATCCAGGTATTGTGATGGCGTGGTCTGCTGTCTCAGGTGAGAGAAAGGTTTCAGTCAGACACATAACGTTGCAGCTCGCTATGTCCTTTTGAAATTGTGCTCATGCTCTTAGTTCGCACATTTTGTTTTCAAGCGACTGTACATTAGCCAGAAGAACGCTCGGCAAAGGTGGTCTGTTTGCCCGTCTCCTTAGGCGGGCGTTTAATCCTCCTCACCTCCCTCTTCTCCGTTGCTGTTGTTTGAGTTCAGGGAATTTGGCGAGGTCCGGTGCCAACCAGTCCTGGTTGGGGTGATTTCAATGTTTATTTCTGATGTTTATTAGCGCGTCCCTGTTGTATCTGTACGTGGTAGCGCTGGTTAGAGTCCTGTTGTTGATATCTTTGTTGATATCCTCCATTTGGCACGCAGCGGGAGCAAACAATAGTCCCCGTTGTTGTGCTCTTTTTCCGCAAAAAGTGCAAATACGCTACTATGTGCACTATATAAAAGACGTTGATATATACACTGGATATTTACAAACGAAATAATAAACAAAACGAGATTACTCTAAGAAAAAAGCCTATATCCTACGAAGTTTACGGAGCTCTGTAGCTGGTCGCCCTCTCTCTCCCAGCTTAGTGGTGAGTCGGCAGAGAGAATCAAGAGCAGAGGAGAGAGAGGATAGAAGAGTAGTGGAAGCCTCCTCCGTGGACAGGAGAGATAACTGCTCTGCTGAGGGAAGCAAGGAGAGGACAGCAGAAGAGAGGGAGTTAGGTGAGAGAGTTTTTAGGTTGTGTTGGGTGGCGATAGAGTGAGAGGATGATGGGTGGGAGGTGGGGAGGGAGATGGGAAGGGAGAAGTTTATAAAGTGATGGTCAGATACAGGAAGAGGAGTCACAGTGAGGTTGGAGGTGGAACAGGATCTGGTGAAGACCAGGTCAAGCTCGTTCCCTGCCTTGTGAGTTGGAGGAGATTGAGAGAGGCAGAGGTCGAAAGATGAGAAGAAGTGAAGGAAGGGCAGAGATTGCAAGGTTACTCGCTGGATGTTGAAATCGCCCACAAGAATGAGTGGCATACCCTCCTCAGGAAAGATAAGACTTCCATCTCATCAAGGAAGTCACCAAGCTTACCAGGCGGGCGGTAGATTACCACAATGTTGAACTTGATAGGTAGAGATACGGCAACAGCATCGGATTCAAAAGAGGATATAGAGAGAACAAATTTAATATCCCTAGAACACATTTTTTCAGGTATTTACACCTACGGAATTTTATAGCCTCACACTTTGATTGTTTTCCCCTGCTTCCCCCCACATCCCTATTAGACTCTATTTTCTTTTGCAGGATGGGTTTTAAACAGGTTATAGGCAGGTTATATGATCTTCTCAATCTCCATAATTCAACAGCTTTAGACCTTCTTAAAAATAGGTGGGAAGAGGATTTGGACAAATTCCAGAAGAAGTTTGGCAAAATATTATTCGCAGAATATATTCATCATCCATCTGTCAAAGACATGCTGTTATACAATTTAAAGTGGTACATCGACTTCATTGGTGTAAAGTTAGACTGTCCAGAATCAAACCTGATTTGGATCCAACCTGTGATAGATGCAAACAGGCTCCTGCAAGTTTATTACATTTGTTTTGGACGTGTCCACGATTACTTAACTTCTGGCAATTTATTTTTGATACTTTTTCAAAAATTTTAGAAGAACCGATAGTCCCATCCCCTTTTATAGCATTATTTGGTGTCGCACCACCGGATGTCCAACTAAATAACTATAAGTGCAACATGATGTCATATTGTACTTTGTTAGCCAGATGACTAATATTGCTTAAGTGGAAAGACCCTCGTCCTCCCACTTCATCTCAGTGGATTAAAGATATTATGCAATTTCTCAAACTAGGGAAGATCAGGTAATCGAATCAAGGATCCGCACTGAGATTTTTTGCCATTTGGCAGCCCTTCCTGACATTTGTGGAAAACATGGAAGCTGAAAATGTAACGCCTTAGTGTATAAATGTGTTTTTTTTTTTTGTGTGTTTTTTCTTTCTACAGGTCTGGTGGGGTGGGGTGGGGGGTTCAGGGGATTTGATACAGTTTGATATAAATGTTTGTATTACGAAATGGAAAACCTTGAATAAAAAAACCTTGGTTTAAAAAAAAAAGAGGATATAGAGAGATGGGAGAGAGGAGTGACCGTGTAGGTCCATTTGGGAGAGATGAGGAGTCCTGTGCCACCCCCGCGGCCAGAGGCTCTGGGAGTGCAAGAGAAAGAGTAAGCAGTGCTGCTGCTAGCAGTGTTTGCAGGTATGATCCAGGTCTCAGTGAGGGCTAGAAAGTGGAGGGATTGAGAAAGAGCATGGACTGAAATGGCTTTAGTTTTCTTAACAGCCGACTAGCAGTTCCAGAGTCCTTGTAATGCGAAAGCAATTACTGATGCACGTAGGGCAAGTAAGATTACATGGGTTGCTACACCTGTAGGTAGGTACCATGTCTACAGGGCTATGCGCTGATGTTACAACAGGGATGGGAAAGAGACACATAGTGTGGTAGAAGGGCAGGACGTTAGTCGAAGAGAAGAAGAAAGAAAACCCCTATTCTCTGGCCTACCCTCGATGGACTTCCGCAGATAGACTCCATAGTATTTGTGCCCAGAGGCTGATGCTTACAGCTGATGCTGTAACATGACTATGCCAAGAAATACTGGCTCAACAGGGGGTCAAAGCCACGCCTTCAGCAATCAGAGGCTAATTCACAGTGGCTGGAGACCTCAGCCCATGCTGTGAACAATTAACATGTTTAAACAGGTCTAGTTTCGGTGGCTAGTAGTAGCCAAACACTTCAAAGTAACAGTTAGAGGGAAAAGTGCATCAAACACAAGCCTATATACTCACCAACAGAAATTTCACCAAAAGGTTTAAAAGACAAGATAGTGACAGCACAGCAGAAGGCTCTTTGCAAAACAAAATGTGAAATATGTAGGAATCTGCTGAACAGCAGCAACAGCGGCCTTTGTACGTTCAGATATTGGCCTTATTTTACTGTTTCTGCTTGTACTCTCTATTTTGCAAACTCTGCAGTGTTTATAACTGATTCACTGGGGCGAAATAGCTCCAGATATCCCAAAATACTGTTGTGTCGACTTGTTTTATTGAAGACTCGCAAGTATCAAGTAAGTATCAAGTATCCTAACTCAGAGCGATAAACACATTTCACTTATGTTCTTCACAATAAAAGCGTAAGCTTTTAATATGACAGAGCTGCAGCATGAAATTGAGTTACATCCAGGTACTGTAGGACCATCAAAGTTACATCAAAGAACAGGCAATTGGGGCGCAGAGTGGGAATGATAGAGGCGCCATTCTCCATATTAGAAGTCAGTGTACCATCAAAATGATTTAGAAGCTGTTAGGTAAAATAGTTGCATGTTGGGGCTTTAATTTCATCTCATCTCATCTCCCAGGGCCTCACCAGCAGCACAGAGCCGATGATCTTGCTGTGAGACAAGATCTCAGCCTCGAACACCTGGTGCTTCTGCAGGAGCTTCATCTTGGTCTGTAAAACGCTGAGGTCGGCTTTCCCGTCCTCCGCCATCTTCTCCATCCGCTCAGACACCCACTCCTCTGCCTGAGAGACAGACAGACAGGCATGCAGGGAGACATGTAGAAAGACAGACCAACACCCAAACACAAGTTATGTTCCAATGGTGGAAATGAATGTGAATTTTGAGTATGAAAAAAAATTGGATTATGTGGGCACATCCAGAAGAAATACGCATCAGTATTCCAGAAAAGATTGCAGAAGTGATTATTGTTCTCCATGTTTTGACGCAATGAATACAACAAATGTCCTTGGCAATATTTTAATGTGCCAACTGTTCACACAATAGGGTGCCAAAGTCCCGCCATCACGAGATTTCCCATGGGGCCTAAGGGAGTGCATTCCCCATTCATTTTTCCATTGAAATTTTGTAAAATCCTTATAAAAGAGTTTTACTCTGACAAACCAATCAATTCAGCTATATTCAGAATCACGGGAGACCATAGAACATTTCACTCTTTGTTTGTTGTTTGTTTTTTTGTCAGAGTGAAATGTTCTATGTTCTCTCGTAATTCTGACGATAAGGATTTTACGAAACACCAATGAATAGGGAATTTCACTCCCTAGGCCCCATGGTGGACCCGGTGGACTTTGGCACTCTAGACCAGGGATGGGCAACTTTGATGATAGAGAGGGCCACAAAAAAATTCCTTGCTACCAGAGGGCCAGATTGTGTGACCGTGCACTTCCACCAGTAGCCTACTGTAACCCCATCACTCCCAATTATAGCTACTAATTTGATGAAAATGACTGCTAATCAAAGTTTATTATACCAACATTTTTCATATTAAAATGTAGTAATTCTTCCATTCAGACGACACCAGAAACTTTGCTCTAGCTTTAAAACAGCCTGCTAACAGCAATTTGATGGGGTACATCACACAAATATGTCATATTAATCAGATTAGTAATGTTGCATGTGCAATGTGCATCCTGGATATACCGGTAGTTTGTTACAATAGTGTTAGCTCAAATGCTAACGTTAAACAATATGTGGATGGACAAATGCCATTAGCGCCATGTTCTAGGATCTACAGCAAAATAAAAAAAACACCTAACCAAAAACGCCGCCTTGTAAAAAAAAAAAGAAGAGAGAAATTGAAATTGACCCAAGGGCCACACTGAGTGAGGTCGGGGGCCGCATGCGGCCCATGGGCCCCCAGTTGCCCACCCCTGCTCTAGACACTTGTACACAGGAGTGACAGCGGGTATGAAATGCTTTGGTAGGTTTGTGGGGGACAGAAATTCTCTCAGATTTTTCTCTGATTGGTCGCTGGGTCCATTACCTCTGCGGCGTTGCGGTTGAAGATGCACAGCAGCCTGGAGAGGTCCAGCTCCTCTCTGCGCTTGACGGACAGCTCCTTGATCCTATCACGTCGCTGGAGGAGAGCTTTGAGCTTGGTCTGGATCCGTCCACTCTTCTCTCTGCTCAGCTGCTGCTTCAGGCGCTCAGCCAGCTCCTTCAGAGAGGACAGCTGGGAACACACAGGGACGGACGCTTAGAGAGGAGGGCTGGCTGGGGAATAAGTACCATTTATACCATGGTCTGGGACTGGGTGAATCCTTTTTCCTGATTGGCCAGCAGGTGTGCGTCAAAACCATGTATTGTACAATGTAGTTCAAAGTTTAATCACGGTTCTAAATGAATGTGCTATTGTTTCCCAAACTGTAACAACAATTTCTCAAAACGCCACCGTGACCTAAAACATAACTAAGATGTACAATTCACGCTGATTTCAATGGTGAAATCCATTTCCTGCTCAGTTCCTCAGCTGTTGAGAAAAAGCTATTAAATTGTGTCTACCAAACTTGCTAGCTAAACCGGAGACAGCAACAACGCTAGCCTGTGTACGGCGATGGAGCTACCCCGTTGTAGCTTGGTTGTAAAAGGGACTAGAATTATTCCTTGTTATGACAATGGTAAGCTCTTGCTTACAGACAAAGCGAATACAATTGAATTGTTGACTGTCAACTAATAAGCTGTTGAAATGTTACAAATACTCTGTAGACTCTCTGTAGGCAGACAATCCAAGTGTTACTGTACTTTGCCCCACTATAATGCATTAATACATTAGTGAGAGAAAAAATGAAAGAATCCTTCAAGAATTTATCAGTATTGGGCCAATCACTGTTCATTTGTGTCAACGAATGCCCTATGTCAGATGTGGCAATTTTGGATCTAATAATATATTAATTGTTGACTATAGACGGTTTTAACTTGACAACAAAAACATTCTAAATTGAACCCCCGCTCACTTCCTGTTGCAGTGTTTGCTATGGACATAAAAGAAAAAAAAACATTCAAGTGCAGGACTGACCATTCCGTGAAAACCGTCTATACAGCTGAGCGGCGAAAACAAAAGTAACGATGTCAAGTGAATATTTCTGCAGTTTGCCGAATGCTGAGAAAAAGGAAGTGCTGTGGGGTTGCGCTCTGGTGAAAACAGTCTATACAGGCGATTCTGTAACCTGATGAAACATGTTGCTTTTTAACATTACACCTTTCTCTTTTATTCTCCAAGAGTAGCTAAATGATCTTGTTCTTTCAGTTTGCTTTGAAGGAGCAGCCAAGCTGCCACAAAGGTTTTGCCCGATGCTGGTTCAGACAGCAGGGGGCAATGCTGGTTCAGGCAGCAGGGGGCAATGCTGGTTCAGACAGCAGGGGGCGATGCTGGTTCAGGCAGCAGGGGGCAATGCTGGTTCAGACAGCAGGGGATGATGCTAGTTCAGACAGCAGGGGATGATGCTAGTTCAGACAGCAGGGGATGATGCTAGTTCAGACAGCAGGGGATGATGCTAGTTCAGACAGCAGGGGATGATGCTAGTTCAGACCACAGGAGGGCAGCGGACAAACCTTTTCCTCCTGGGAGCTGAGTAGCTTCTCGAAGGCTTCGTGGCGTTTGATCAAACCCTCTGTCTCATCCACCGTTCCTCCCAGAGCGCTGCTCTGCAACACGATCTGCACACACAGAGAGACAAGCAGACACTGAACTGACATGCTGTAAACTCCAGCTCAGCTCCTGACATGCTGTAAAGTCCAGCTCAGCTCAGCACTGTGAGTGTGAAAGTCTACCAGCTGGAAGCAAACACAGAATTGAATTGGAGGTAGAAGTGCACTCAGAGAGGGCAGAACTCCACCAAGGCCAATAGTCCAGTCTGCTATGATATGCAAATTTTCATGAGTCAGATCGGATCTGCTCCTAGAAGTAATGGGTTCCTCCTTGGCCCATGCTACACCCTTCTACAAAGTTTCTGAAAATCGATGCAGTAGTTTTTCTGTAATCCTGTTAACTATCAGACAGACAGACAGACAGACAGACAGACAGACAGACGGACAATCAAATCAATCAATCAATATTTATTAGCAGACACAAGGTCCAATAAAAAACACACAGTAAAAAACAACAACACAACAACATCAAACAATTAAACAATTAACATCAGCACATCAAAAAGACTACAATAAGAGCCTGTCCCAATGAGCCCAAGTGCTGGAGTGATACCTGATTGCAGTAAGACTGGGCTGAGTCAGAAGCAAGATTATGATATTCTGAGAAACATTCAGACGACAAATAAACTTATCAGGTTTCTCAGTAGGGCATGAAAGGTATTGACCCCTACACCACAAAACATTTCACTGGCACTACAACACCTTGGCCTCCCAAGCAGTATTCTCATACAGTCAATTGTCGGCCACCTGCAGTTTCTGAATGCTAGCCTGCTTAAACTTGACCCACAAGGGGGCAGTATAAAGCGGCGTACAATAGGCTTTGAACAGGGTTATCTTAACCTCTTCAGAGCAGAAATAAAACTTCTTTCTTGCATACAACATATGTCGATGTCTATACATGTCATCGTCATCACTCATATGATCATTAATGATGTGGCCCAGATATTTAGTACTGCTACACACATCCAGCACATGTCCTGACAAATAAAAGGATGGGAAGGAGAGATCCCTATCATCTCTTGTCCTGAAGATCATAATGACACTCTTTTTAGCATTGTACTTTACATCAAACTGTACACCATAGTCAGAACAAATATTTAGCAGCTGTTGGAAACCCGCACTGCTTGGCGACAGTATGGCCAGGTCGTCAAAAATGATTAATGAAAGTGTTACCAAGCACACATCCAGTTCTACAGCTACTGAGCTGCACAGAAAGGTCATTCATATAGAAATTAAAAAGCACAGGAGAAAGAAGCCCTCCCTGACGGACACCATTCCCAACCCCAAAAGGAGCAGAGTCGGCATGACTCGCACGTTGCCCCACTTGATCTGCATAGTCTGGTTTGCATACCAGTATGCCAGGATTCTAATCAAGTTGCAAGGCACACCCCTCTCCCTCAGCTTAATGAACAGTTTCTGGTTTTTTACACGGTCAAATGCCTTAGAGGCATCAATGAAACCCACTAGGACAGAGGAGTGTTTACCTTTATACATGTCAATAACTTATTTCAGTCCATAGATGCAAAGGTCAGTACCATGCTTGGCTTTAAACTAGGGATGCACCGATCGATCGGCACGTGACCGGAAATGGCCAATTTTCACGTGATCGGCCTCGATCGGTGATCTGCGCCGGTCACTCTAAAATGCCGATTCTGTGAGCCGATTTTCAAGTGACGTGCGCGCACCCAAAAGCAGCGAGACAGAGTGGATGAGTAAGTTGCAGCCAAAACAAAAGCTGCCACTACACAGTACACACATGCCACAGCATGTCGGTGTGGAGCCGCAGAGGGGCCGGGTAGGTTGGAGTCCACAGTCTCCAGTCTGAGGGGCTCGCTTCACCTCACCGTCCCCTCTTCCCCGACCAGCCTCCACATCACCGCTGCCTGCTGCTGCTGCTATCTGTCAGTCACGTTGTAACCCAAGGTCCTTACACATCAAGAGCGATGCGAATATACGGCACGAAATTGCAATGCGAGTTTTGACCCACCTGTCAATTACAGCAACGTTAACGTGTACAGCCAGGAGAGGACTTTTGTTTCGTATTGCGAATAGAACGACGAACATAATAATAAAACGCATCAGTGTGCAAGGTTTTCTGTGAGAGATGATTTTTTTTCGAATGGCGGATTAAAAAAAAACGCGCTCTGTGTGTAAACTACGATATTCAAACAGAGTCAACTCAAACTCATTTCCTCATCTAGGCTACTCTATAACAGCCAAATCCACAACTGTAGAGTGGGCATGGCTTCGAAGGTCTCTGGGCTCCAGAGCTATAGGCTATAAACTCCTTGTCCATGGATAACATTTTGACGTTTATTTATTTTATTTTATTAGTTTATTTGGCAGGGACATAGGCCTATACAAAAAAAACATTAAACCCCATAGGGGAAGAGATGCTTTGTAACAGATTTAGCCATAGGCTACTTTCCATCTGAAGCCCCTGTTCTGTTGCACCTTTTTTCTTTTGGAAAAGTAAATGCATGATAGCTGTGGGATATACTGGAATTAATTGTTTTATATTCCTTGTATTTACACAAAAAAGAAAAGCTCTGTCCAGTAACCTGGAACACTTTTATTTTGAGATGTTTTTGAGTGAGATCGTCCTACCTCATGCAAATTATAAGAAATGTGACATGAATGTTAATTTTCTATTAAAGCAAAGTTAAAAAGTAAAAAAATAACCTGCCAATTATTGCTCTTAGAAAAAAAATCGGAATCGGCAAAAATCGGTATCGGCAAGTCAGACTATTCAAAAATCGGAAATCGGAATCGGCCAACAAAATCGCAATCGGTGCATCCCTACTTTAAACCCAAACTGATTATCAACAGTGCCTAAATATGGACTTAAACGAGATAGTAAAATTTTCTCTAAAACTTTGGAGAGTACACTAGCAAGTGCAATTGGCCGGTAATTGTCCAGGCTACCCACCTTGCCTGTCTTATCCTTGATGACTGGCACGAAGGTAACAGGCAACATGGAGTTTGGCAGCAGCCCATGTGACATGAGGCCTGTAAAACATATGGCGAGCAGAACAGAGACCCTAGGGCTTGCATACTTTAAATGCTCTGCAGTGATATTATCCGGACCGCCCGCTTTATGATTAGCCAGCTGAATTATTGCCTCATGCACCTCAATAGCTGTGACTCCAACTACCTCGCTGTCAGGGATGCTCCCCACTTCCAATGGGTCACTGTCTAAGCAGTTAAAGATAGCGGAATAGTGCTGCCTCCACAACTCCACTATGTTATCAGATCCAGTTACTCCCTCAACTGAACAAGGCAGGGAGACGCTTCCCCGGTTCAGGGCCTTCACCTCCTTCCAGAACCGAGTTACATTACAGCTAAGGAGCTTCTCTGCCATAGAGTCTGCTCTAATAAGTTGTTCATGTCTGGCAACGTAGCGGATGGCTGATTTGTATCTGGCATGTGTGAACTTTTTGTAGTCCAGAGAAGACAGACAGACAGCGGAGGTAATGACAGGAAACAGACCTGAATTCTATGAAATCCCACATCTAAAGCCTTTGACACACTGTGCGATTTTGGGCTGTCCCAGACGAAAGATGAACAATGTGAAAGAAACAGCGATATCTTTGATCGTGGCTACAAAAACGATGGGGGAGACAGTGAGAGAGATTCAAAGACGGCTGTTGTCACAGTTTTGCTACCAAAGATAGCCGAGGATGAATTCTGACAGTGTCAGAAATTTAGGGTGACAGCTACTGATAACAACCAATACAAATGCCGCATGATCATATCACTATAAACGCTAAATGATAGTAGGGGCTAATAAATAGTTGATGTTACCTCAAGCTCTCTCGCAAAATTTGCATCCCCATGTTGGCCTCTGTTCCCTAGCCACGACCGGGTCCACAATCATTCTCGTCCTCCTCCTCTTCTTTGGATGTTTTTCCAGACACACAAATTCCACTTTGCAAGTGCTCGATTCATGCTTAGCTTTATTGTTTATCTACCA